>NW_027615112.1:0-89066 GCF_965212315.1 Lampetra planeri | reverse complement strand
TGCTGAGTTTGTAACTCTCGGTTGAAATTGTGTCCGTGTCTGTATATGTGGATGGCTTCATAAACGAATGTTTGTTGATAGCCAGTGGGCTTACAAAGTACCTTCATCTTAGAGAAATTAATTGGCACGTGAGCCAACCGCATTAAAACAATGATCAGCCAAGGCTAACGTATTGGTCCTACCATGTTTCAAATCTGGCTCATGCTCACGAACACAGTCCAAGACATTGTCGCTTAGTTTCCCCAATGTAACTACTGCCGCAGACACGGCTTAAGTTCGTAGACTCCCGGGTATTGCATATCAGGGAACCTATCCTTCACAGATGGAATCTGATCATGATTTTTATGTACTGTGTTAAATTGAGCCTGGATCTTGTGTTTGTTCAATATTTTGGAAATCTTTTTGGTGACCCCTGCTATATATAGCAAGATGATAGTTTTGATTGGGTCCTCAGATGGTTCTTTCTCAACGGTTGGTGTGATAGCTTTACGGATTGTGTGGTCCGAATATCCATTCATCTTGAGAGCTTGGTGCACGTGTTTCAGTTCACTGGCTAGGTGATGATGGTCGGAGATTCATTAAGTTCTATGGTGTAGAGTTTTTGTGAGGGAATTCTTCTGGGATGGATGGTGGTGGGAGTCAGATTTTAGGTAGGCATCTGTGTGAGTTGCTTTCCTGTAGACAGAATGGATGCCTTGATGTATCAACATTTTCCATGAAAACATTGGCTACAACCGGAGATAAGGGAGACCCCATTGGGGTACCTTCAACTTGTATGTAAAATGTTCCATTCCAGGTGATGTACTGGTGAGGCAGTGTCTAACCAGGGCTGGTACATCAGCATTCAATCCTTGTTGGACTAAATCTTCAATGATTGCAATGGTGTCAGGCACAGGAACTTTGGTGACTAAAGAAACTACTTCGAAACTAACGAGCAAATCACCTGGAGATAGTGAGAAAGTGATTTACAGTAGAATCGTCAATCTAAAAAAAACTATTCACTTTCAAATCTTTTGTCGTATTTTTTGCATTAATTTAGGATAAATACATGTTAGTTTTGATTCAAATGTTGTTTTTTCTTACGTTATGTGAACGAAAAGACACAAATTCACCCGTTTTTTCATTTAAAATATGTACATTTCTAAATATCACTGTCCTGGTCACAAAAGCAAAGTTTGTGTGGAATAATATCCATTTTCTATACTTTTTAGGCATAAGCAATTACGATATAACACTTACTACCCAGGAACAAAAATTGTGTTACATAGTGTTATCAGAGGATGTTTGTTTGCATGTTCTCCACAAGTATTTGTGGTTAATGCAGACTTGATTCTTGACAAAGGTATCTATTTGGTGTTTGAACATTTTGACACCTGTTTTATTGGCAGAAAGTGTAAAACCTATTCTTATTTTTTATTACTTGTGAATTATGTACGTAGATATATATAGACAATCCGCCACTACACTTCGGAGGCAGAGCTGCACTGCTACCTAGCACGTCCGCAGGTGGTGGATAGTGGAACGACCTTCTGTGAAGGTTAGCTGCAAAATAAGCAGCGGCAACTCTGGCGGATAAGCAGTTGTGGACCAAGCAGTGACAGCACCACCAGGGTGTGGTTAGGACTGCAAATGCCAATGCTTTTCTTCTTGAAATGCCACATGTACTCGTTACCGATGCTGCCACTTGGCGAGTGTAGGCCGCCATTATAATAAGAATGTCTGCCACCAGCCATGGGTTAATAAGTCCTCAACGGCAGATTAGGAGGAAGGAGATGTTAACATCTCAACAGCTGTAAAGGCGGACCAAGACTGCAACAGAACGATATCTTCAATCGTACTGGTCTCCTTGCCATTGGATTATCTTCCAAATTTCTCAAGAACTGTGTGGAAGCTGCTGTACAACAGCTTCTCCACAATAAAATAAATCATGCATAGGCGTGTTTCATTATAGGAACAACATCTTCTGGCACATTCAATACAATTTTTTTGGTAACCAGCTAGTGACGACGGGAGCATGATTGTGAAGTCTGGAAGCTTATAGTCACAAACTAGCACACAAGTGGCAGCTACAAGAAGGTACAAGTTCATTTATTAGGTATAGCCCTGTGAGCCATTCGGCTCTTGAATCGGGTGCAACCGCAACAAACAAAAAACAAAAACATGAACAAAAAACATCTTAAAGTGAATATGTGACTGAGTGCAAACAGAAAATCCAAGAAAAAACAGCAAAATATTGCAGAAAAAACACCGTACACCAACGCTGTGTGCAAAAATCCCAGTGGGATGCAAGTCAAACAACAACCACAAGACAACTTAGATTAAGGCCATCAGTCTAGCTCTGTACTACAACAAACGAACATGGCTAAACCAATACACTTTTCGAAATCACCAAAATAAAGCCATGTAAGCAATGAAACAGTGATCATAGGAACTGAGACGGAATTTTCACAATAAATGACATAAGCAACATGTACTACCAAAACCCTGCAGCCATAGCTGGCTGCATGAGCCACTCCACAACAGCAGGAGCATCAATCGGAGTATTATAATTTTCAATGCACCTTTAAGATCAGCACACTAAATCAAAACACAGGTCATACTTAGCAGCGATCATCCGGAGCGAAACATTTTATTTTAGGCCACTGAATAGCACTGGCAGCTAGGGGTGTACAACTCGTCTAGAGCAGTTTTGAGTGAAGATCTCATAGGTATTGACTCAAGTTTCAATTTATTGGCAACAGCATTCCAGACCCTGGGGGCATCAATAGCAAAGGCCCTTCCTCCAGTATATATACGGCAATAGGGAATATGAAGCTGATAAATGAGTGCAGACCTTAGGTCAAATTTGTTCTTTGAAACAGAGAGGAGATGCAGCAGGTAATCTGCGGATTTTTTTGTAAGTACATCATGAATAAATAAGATCTGGTGCACAAGCCGTCGAACATTCAGAGATGTTAAGTTTGACCCAATGTAGAGATCACAGTGGTGAGTCCTATATGGGCAGTTCATTACAAATCTTAAGGCCGAGTGATACATTGAGTTAAGCTTCTTCAGTAGAGTACTTAGGGCTGATTTATACACGATGTCGTCTAACACTCAGCATAAACAAGAGTGTGTTTCTGCAGCTGTAACTGCGACTAAGCAGTAATTTTAAAGGATCCACTCTGCTCACCCCACGTGGGGAACGGGCTACAAAAGTGGCCCTAAACATAGTCTCTCTCACTCCTTCCCGACTGGATAACCACGTTCAGAAGGATCCCCATTACTGTGGTGGAAACAATAAAATTCACGTAATTACCTTTAGGAACTGGAATGTCAGGACCCTTATGGACAACCCTAAAAGTGAACGCCCAGAATGCTGCACCATAATCGTGACCCGGGAACTCAGACGACACAATACTGACGTGGCTGCCCTCAATGATACTCGACGAGAAGAGGAGGGGCAGCTCAAGGAACAAGGAGGTGGCGGTACCCTCTTCTGGAAAGGCAGACAGGAAGAACAGCGGCAGCTGCACGGAGTTGGTTTCTCCATCAAGAATTAACTTGATGAGTTACCTATCGGAATCAGTGAGCGCCTCATGGCTATGTCTCAAACGGGTGGGGAGACAATATTCCACTGTCATCAGCGTATATGCCCTGACTCTTCACTCCAATTATGAAACCAAAGAAGAATGTTATGTCAACCTTGGCTAGGTCCTTTCTACTGTTCCTGTGGGAGACAAACATATTCTGCTCGGTGATTTTCATGCCAGAGTTGGAAGAGACATAAACCTCTATAATGGAACCATCGGCAAGGAAGGAATGGGTAAAGTCAATTCCAACGGCATCCTTCCCTTGACTAAATGCACGGAAAATGGAGTCATCATCATCAACACTCTATTACGCCAGAAAAACATACAAAACATCATGGCATCGTCTGGGATCTAAGCACCGGCACTTGATCGATTACGTCATTGTCCATGCCCAGGATCCCAAAGATGTCTCCATCATCCAGGCTGTTCTAGTAGCTGCTGGTGGCTGGACTGATCATCGACTCATCTGCTGAACCATGCTCATAAAACTGGCTCCCAAGCGACGGCTTCATCGGAAGAGATGTCTACAGAAGATTAACATTGAAGCTTTATAGGACTCCATTAAGCAAGACCTCTTCCGCCAATGCCTCAAAGAAAAACTATCAAACTTGATTCACCAACAGTGGGAGAATATAGGCCGTCAGAGAAAGTGCTTCAAGGATGTCCTCAAGGCCAACATGAAGAAGTGCTCCATCGACACTACCTCAAGGGAGTCTCTTTCCCAGGATCACCTCAGATGGAGACAGAGTCTACTTCAAGGAGCCAAACATTTTAAAACTTAACAGCAGAAACAGGAAAAGTGGGAATGGCGGAAACAACAGGCTGCTGCCCGACTGACTAACGCAGTTCAACCCACCACTATTTCTGGACACGTGCCCGATTTGCGGCAGAATCTGTCGATCCCAGATTGGTCTCTTCAGCCATCTTTGGACCCACGGAAAATCCAAATTTTCTCTGGAAGACAATCATCCTTGATTGTGAGGGAAAGCCTATGATGACACACTTCTTGGGTCCCTGGTTCCATTCAGAAGCACGCAGTTGGGTTCATATTTGTACTTCCACCACAGCGTTCCGGACCCTATCCACTGCTATTTGTGACTTAGTCTATGGGCCTCTGAGTCTATAGGTTTCTATGAACAACGTTAGTTCATGGGCTTCTCTGGACAGGCAAGATATTGGTAATATGAAGCCGTAATTTTCACAGTCCTGATGTGTTCTATGCGTCGATAGCTCAAGGAGCTGGAGAAAGCCATAGCCACAGTCTTCACGAACACCACCACTGCCTCCAACGCCGCCCTGGCAGCCACATGCAGTTTTGCCGTCACCACCAGGAATGCTGCTGGGAGATGCATCGACACCCCCACCCTGACTGCTTCTGGCATATCATTCACCCCCACCGCCATGGCGCTTGATGTTGGCAGATTCAGCGCTGCCATCCCAGCTGCTGCTGGCAGCTCCAATTCCACCACCACCCCGGCTGCTGCCGGTAGATTCATCGCCCCCTTTACCACCATGGTCGCCACATACAGATCCAATGCCGCCCACCACCACCCTGGCTCTCGCCGGGACATCCAATGCTGCCACCCCAGGTACTGATGGCAAATAAGAATCCCTGACTAAGAATTCATGGATTAAAAACATTATTTTTCTACAAATAGATGGCACAAGCACTTGGCATGTCATTCGTGTTATATTACTCGGTTAAATCCATCCGGGTAACTGTTGGTCATAGCATTCTGGTGGATCACGGAACATGTTGAGATATACCAGAATGGATCACAGTGCTTTGTGGTTAGTCAATAAACACCACCGATTCAGTAACCAATATTTTTGTGAAATCACCTTCACCACAAGGGGGTCAGTGTCTTGGCTGGTTAAGAAGTAGGCATAAGCTGTCCTAAACTATGAATACATCATGACGCTTATATACCTCACCTGACTGTTTGTCCTGGTTGGCAAGGTTAAAATTGTAAATTTCAGAAAATTGCGCCACTGTTTCAACCGCTGCGATGCGAAAACGAACCAGTAACTTCTGGATTGCAAGTTCAGAGTGCAAACCGTCCGTTACTTCAGGGTAGCGTTTCTCATAACCGCCACTGATTTTTTTTATTGTTCACCTCTGCTTGCGAGCACAATGTACACTTAATTAACTCTGCAGGTGTAAAACCCAGAGTGTGTGCCCACTCATGCACCTCTTACCTCTTGTTGACACCGCATGCATGATGCACTAGTACTGTCTGGGTTTTTTAGGCCGGGGAGAAGGCGAGCCCCATGGGGTGGACTCCGGAGGGTTGTAGCCTGGAATCTGTAACAGCGGACACACAAGATGGCACAAACGTACAACAAAGTTGAAGATCACCCAAATAAGCCTTAACAGACTGTGCTGCTGATAGGTGACATGGCCCACCAGGTGGGTGGCCAGCACCACGCGCATGCAGCCACCTCTGTCTCCCCTGTGCTCATGTATACACACTGCACCAGGTACTCATTTAAGCCAGAGTTTACCTAGGATAGGCACAACACCGGTTCGGATAAGGCAGACTATCTGTCTCAGCAGCTGTCCCCCTCTCTTTTTTTCTTCCTGATGATGAACGCTTGTGTTGCGATCGAACCGTCGTAGTTTTTTGTTATTTTTGGTTATTTTCTTTGAACCTATCTACGTGACGTTACCGAAAGACCCAAAGAATATGAATTCCTGCAGTCACGAAAGCTTTAAGTCAAGATTTATTATTACATTTGTTTACCCTGAAAAAACTCAAGACTCTTCTTCATGAGGGTCCTGCGAAGTTTTTGCTGTCGCTGTGTAGTCCCAATTGAGAAATTTGCAGGTGATTTTTCAGTATTGGGATGTTTTGCCCAATGCTAGACTCGTTGTATTGGGTATTTTTTTTTACTATGGGAGGAAACTAGAGAACGTGGAGGAGACTCAGAAGAGGAGGAGAACATACAATCATCACACACTCACACATTCACGTTAACTCACTCACACACACCCTCACTTAAACACTCCATTTCACTTACACACTCTGATGAACAGGGGGAGAGATGCCAACTCCACGCAGAAACGCGCTCGAGTCGGGAATCAAACCCAGCTTTCTTGCTGCAAGGCGCAAGGGTTACTTACCAATGTGCCACCCTGCCGCCCATGGGGACGCGTAAACTACATAAATACCAGTTTCCGCAGACTCCATTTAATATGTACCCTGCACCAGGGGGACTGTGATGCCGCCGCCACGAAGCCGTTCGGCAGGCGTCCCATCCTCGACCTCGCCACCACCAAGCAACGGAGCCAACCCCTCGTCCCCCTCACCTCACCTCACATGAACACACCCGCACGCATTCCCCCCCCCCCACCCCATAGAGCTGGAAGGGGAGGACACCTGATCGACCGGTTTTTATCCGAGAAACCCTTATCGGGATTAACTCTCACGGTTTCCGGCGATCAGGGAATTGGATGACCTCCCCCGACGCTACGTTGCACCGCGGCGCTGCGACTGGCCTTAATATGGTGTGGCCGCGGCGAAGGGCATTCGGCCACCACGGTTGAAACGCATCTCCCACACACACCCCCCCCCCACGCGTCGACGAGGCCAGCAGGGGAAGGACGGGACAGCATGAGTAGCAGGACCGCAGGGGCTCTTGCGCATAGTCACGGAAGGTTATGATGGTTACGCTTGAGCGCGCAGGCACAATTGTTGGGGTGGGTAAATGATTGAGCTGAAGGTATGAATAATCGGGAGGGCGGACGCACGCGGGGAGCCGTGCACAAATTCCCACGGCGCACCTTTGTAATGGACGCCGCCGCATAATCTGCAATAACAAAGGCATGCGTGAGAAAGGAATTAACTTGCGGAACGCCGCACTTGCGGCACATCCGATTAGCATATCGAAGGCGCACGGTACGTGGGAAGGGGGTAGGGGCCCGAGTCCGGGAATGAGGATAAAAAGGAGCGTAGCAAGGTAGGGAGCGCTCTTCTCACTTCTGTTAAAGAGGCACGTGTGCAAGTCGGCTCCCAGCTCTGCCCTCCGGACGTCCGCGTGACGTGTCCCGACGGCATAGAGGAAAAGCCACAGGACGCCGAATACTTCGAGCCGTGAGTAGCAAGGTGACAGGGTATCGTAAGCCGATAAATAGGGAATAGGTCCAGGGGAAGTAGCGTAGGCCAGCCTCGTCGACTCACTGATTTAACACCTAGTTCCAGGTAGCGGACAATAAATCATTAATAGCGAATCGTGGCCTCGTGTGATCTCGTGGAGAGGTGTGAACGTGTGTGGTGCTGCGTACACAGTGGTTCGCCACGTGAGTGAGCGCTGCGCGGAGCGGCGCGTGTGGGTGCGCGTGTGTTCACTATGTGTATGATACAGGTGCGCGATCACAACGGGGGGGTATTCAGTGGTGAGTGAGTCCCGCGGGGAGCTGTGTGCGTGAGTGCGCGTACGTTCGCTACGTGTCGGATACGGGTGTGCATTGGTAACGCGGTTATTCGACGTGGAGGCGAGTGCCGCACAAGGCAGTAGACGGGCGCACGCTCGTAGCGTGCGAGAGCTGTACGTAGCGGTGTAAAGAGGGGGAGTATGGCGTTTGATTGATGATGCCGTGCGCACGTATGCTTGCAGCGGGGGAGCGCTGCGTGAAGCCGTATGGGTAGGGGCGTCGCGTTCGAAGGCCAGCAAAACCCTAGCGTGTATTAGGGAGGTGGGGTAACATAAACGGAATAGGGGATGATGACGGGGGGGAACCCGGGGGCCAACGGCCCCCACAGGACACTGGGGGCAGCTGCCCTTTTGCAGCCGCGGCCTTGCAAGCGGGCTTTATCCTTGTGATGTTATTAGGCGGCTTCCCCAATGGAATAATTTGCGAGTAACTTCCTCAAATTTGGATAATTATGCCGCACAACACCTGGCCGACTCTCTATTTCGAATCATGTACGTGTTCGCTCTAACAGTGTCGACTGCGAAGCAAACTGCGGTATTATCAGAGCGGCCACCGGCCTTGAACCGAGACCCTCTGCAGCAATTCGATAAACACGCTGCGGTTTAAAGTTTATTAGAACGGAGAACGCATTTGTTTAAAGAGTGCATGTTTGATTGTGTTAGTTGTGTAAGACGTATGCTGTGAATTACGCTGCAAAACAGTTTGATATTATAGATGTTTCGTTGATCGCTTGCCGCATTAAATATGTATACTCTTTGGTTCTTTCGGTAAAGTCACGTAGGTATAAAATTATTTTACCGAAAGAACCAAAGAGTATGGATCTCTGCAGTCACGAAAACTTCAAATCTAGATTAAATATGTATACTTGAATCTGAACAATGAGAAAGATTTGAATTGCTTGCTTTTGCGTAGAAATTTGATTTAATAGAATAAGCGCCCACGTACAAATGAGAAACATCTCATAATATAAATCAATTCCTATCTCCAATATTATACATTTTCAAGAAGTACATTTTCAAGAAGTATTTCATTATACGATATGACTCCAGAACCTCACGTTGGTACTTTCGGAAAAATCATATTTTATATGTATTTCTTCGTCTATATTTTGTATTTTGACCTGTACGTGTACGGGCGGGATAGATCACGTGCTGAACGTGGTACGTGTGGGCTGCCTAGGACCACTCGCTAAAGAACCGCCACCCTGGTTGCCGAGCTACAGACACCTTTCCTTGTTGAGCGTTACAGCTGCAGAGGTTCATTCACTTTTGAAGGTCCTCCAGCTTTGCAGATCCTCAACAACTCACAACAGCAGAGTAAGCTTTACCTATGGGATGGTGACCGTTATGATCAGGATACTTTAGTGGCATTGATCTTGCTGCTGCTGCTAATATTGATGTTGTTTTTGATGACGATGCTGTGGCTGCTGCTGTAGCGCTAAATGTAGGAATGCAATAAATGCAGTGTTCGTATAACGTTTTGATAACTGTCAAGGAAAAGGGGAACGTATGAGTTCTAATGGAAGTTTTCAATAACATCTGGAGAAGCAAGCAAAGAGTTAAGATACTGGCACTCGAAATGTATTGCTACAGAAGGATGCCGCATCTAAGCGGGACCCAAAGAGTGACAAACGTAGAAGTGAGAAAAAGGTTGCACATAGAAGAAGACAACCTGATGATGATGCAGGCAGTGATGGGAAGGAAACTGGCACTATTTGGACAACAGGAAAATTAAAAGTGTGTTGTTCAGAAAAATGGAAGGAACCGGAAAGAGAGGAAGAGCTAACAGAGAATGGTTTGACGACGACATCATTAAGAGATTGGTGCCAGAAGATGTAGCCACTACTTGAGCCATATTGGCACTACAAGACAGAGAGGAAAGTGGAAGCAACAAATTACGAAATGTGCAGTGGACACCTACTACTACGAGCTATCTGCCCATGGAGTTTAAATTTACTTTTGCACTACATTCCCCCGACTAACGTGCAGTATTTGCCCCACGTAAGGTTCGAGGGTTAACGCCACTGGTAAAACAAGTCACATCAACCTGAACTGTTAACAAGAAAGGTAAGTTTGACAATGCGAGAGGATGATCCAGATTCATGGCATTGTTGCTAATGCTGACGTTGTCCCTACTTTTGCTGCTAATGATGACGATGTCGCTGCTGCTGATGCTTCTGCTGTTTTTGATCATATAACTGCTGCTGCTGCTGCTGATGATGCTACTGCTGTTTTTGATCATGTAACTGCTGCTGTAATACTGTATGTAGAAATGCACGATATGCTAAAATTAAGTTTATGCTAAATTTAGGAAACAAAAAATGTAAATATGAAGTTTCAGTTACATTTTGCATTAACGTGCAGTCATTTCCCTATGCAAGGCTCAAGGCTAAAATGTCCTGAAAGAAAGCTCCAGTGAAGTTCTCTGGCTTTGTGCATGCACAACAACCTTAACTCTCAACAACACATGAAGTTTTACGGTACGAGATGATGGCCGTCATGATCAGGAAACTGTAATGGCATTGCTGTTGCTGCTGCTGTTGACATTGATGTTGTTTCTGATGACGATAATTTGGCTGCTACTATTGCTGCTGTAGCACTAAATGTGGAAATGCAATAAATGCACTACTCATGTAACGTTTTGATACCTGTAGTCAGAAAAAGAGCAGGCATGATTTTTTATTAAATTTTGCACAACATTCCTCCTTTAAACGTGCAGTCTTTTTCCCACTCAATGCTCCAGGGTTAAAGCCTTTGGTAAAAAAGTCTACAATCAAAGTTCTACTCTCAACAACAAAATAAGTTTTACAATGCAAAAGGATGATCGTGATGATCCGAGTAATGACATTGCTGCATGTGTGCGTGCACACATGTTATTTGTCCATACTTCACCACACTGGTTGGATAACGTGGGGAGCTTATTTGATGTTAAGCTCTTGTTTAAAGATCACGTTATTTAATTGGGCGAGAAACTCAAGAGACCAGGATAGATAAGAGTCTCAATTACGTGTGACCTGGGGAATCAGTCTATCAGTAGTGGGCGATGATTGCTGCTACGTTGTAATCGTGCCACTTGAATAATTTGCGCTGTCATTTTCGAATTTGGAAAAATGTCGACCGTTACGTCGGTACACAATAGTGAATGATGTCACGGGATCTTTAACGTCTCACTGTGAATCGGGCGGCACGCAGCATTATTACTCCGGTTATTGCACCCGCGGTAATGACCAGGGAGGCCACTGGAGATTGAACCCCGAACCCTCTGCAATGAGCAGTGAGTGCGCTGCCGCTGAGTCCACCGCGTGAGCGCCACCACAGAAGACCTGTTAGCAGTAAAAGATCCGTGTCCTTTAGACATCACGTAGGGGGGTAAAAACCGACGGCCCTCCGCACACACCTCTGAGTCGCACTCGAACTTTAGTTCATTGGCGAACTACCTGTGCACGTAACAAGTTTTTTAAATTTTTTTATAAAAGCATCAGAGTCCCATATATTCAAACCATTATACAACGTCAAGGATATTGCGACCAACGTTACGATTGATCTATATATATAAAAGGGAAATTTGTGAATGTGTGTCTTTTCGAAATGTTTAGCATAATTCCCAACATGCAACAAACTTGAAATTTGGCATGTGGGTAGCTTCCAGACTGTACACAATGCAAAAAGTATAAAAATTGGCTTTTGTACTTTGGGGGGGGGGGGGGGGGCGCAATAATGGATATATTTTGCACGGCAAGTGAACGGTTACGTCACATCTGTGATGTCACCCGCATGCGGCAGCGTTACGCAGTGTGCCTGCTGACGTCACGCATCCTCCCCCCAACCCTCCGCGTAGGCCGTGTATCCCGCACAAATGCATAGAAAGGAAGCAGGGTCTCGGGCATGACCACCTCAGCAATACTTAATTGAGCTCACTTGCTTTCTCTAATCAAGGACATTTCACTGTCTCCAGATTATTTGCTTGTCAGCTTCGATGTAGTCTCTCTGTTCACCAAGGTACCTGTACCTGACACCATAGCAATCATTGAAGACTTGGTCCAACAGGGACTGAATCCTGATGTACCAACTTTGGTGAGGCACTGCCTTACCAACACTTACTTCATCTGGAATGGTACATTCTACAAACAAAATGAAGGTACCCCTATGGGTTCTCCCTTATCACCAGTGGTAGTGAATGTTTTCATGGCGAAATTTGAAACAGATGCCATCCTGACATCCACCCTACGTCATTCCCTGTGGAAGAGATACGTAGATGACACTTTCGTCATCTGGCCACATAGCCAGCCAGCACTGAACCAGTTTTTCAACCACATCAATTCCATCCACCCATCCATCAAATTCACCATGGAAGTGGAAAATGATGGCAAGCTACCATTCCTGGATGTTTTGATCCAGAAAGGGCCTGATGGCTCGTTGGGACATTCTGTATACAGGAAAGCCATCCACACGGATTCCTATCTAAAGCCTGACTCCCACCACCATCCGGCCCAGAAGAACTCCCTCATCAAAACACTACACCATAGGACCCGCTGCATCTCCGTCCAGCGCCAACTAGCCAGTGAACTGGAGCACGTACACCAAGCCCTCAAGATGAATGAATACTCAGACCGCACAATCCGCAAAGCTGTAACCCCAACCATGGGGAGACAACCATCTGAGGACCCAATCAAAACCATCACCTTGCCATACATAGTAGGTGTTACAAAGAAGATTTCCAAAATCTTAAACAAACACAAGATCCAGGTCCGATTCAATACGGTACACAAAATCCATGATCTGATCCAATTTGTGAACGATGTGATCTCTGATATGCAATACCCCGGCGTCTACAAACTAAGTTGTGTCTGAGGCAGCAGTTACATTGGGGAAACGAAACGACATGTCTCGGACCGTGTTCGCGAACACAAGGCAGAATTGAAACATGGCAGAACCAATACCTCTGCAGTGGCTGATCATTGTTATAACGTAGTGGGCTCGCACAATATTGTTTTTTCCAAGACCAAGGTACTCTGCAAACCTTCGGGCTACCATCAAAGATTTGTCCATGAAACCATCCAGATATATAAACACAGAGACAATTTCAACCAAGAAGATGGGTATGAGCTGAGCAATCATTGCAAGGATGTTATTAACCAAGCAAAGTCGTAACTTGCTGTGGTGCTTCCATTCTTTCCTGCCGTTTGGCTGTTATCTCCGACCGCATTGCCCTGTTAGCTGCCTCTATATTAACGGGTTGTAGTCTCACTAACATGGCCACCTCTGCTCCCTTAGCCTCGATGTATCGATGGTTCTGGCTGTGTGATGGGCTGTGAGTCTCACTGGCGTGACCACCGTTGAAGTGGTTCTCTTGCGTGGACGCGCTTGCCCCACAGCGCAGTTGGAAGCGCCACAGCTTGTGTTACACATAGACATGACAATAACTTGCTAATCCCCTAATCTCCCTGCCTAATCTCTCCCATCAACATAGTGCTAATCTCCCATTAACACTGCTGTTGTGCGCATATGTGACGATACTATTATGCGGCGACGGTAGCTTATTTCATGCGAATCTCTCTCCCTAATCTCACTCTCCCTAATCTCCCCCATTAACACAACTGACGTACTGTGTCCGGGGATGGAATTCCTTTCCAACTCAGACCCCGCTTGCTTGCCCATCGCCACATAAATAACCTTGTTGTAACAGCTCTCTCGCTGGTTCAGCAGTTCCACTGCTGGATTATTTTTTCCGCCTGAGGATGACCGCTTGTGTTGCGATCGAAACGTCGTGATATATTATTATTATTTTTTTCTACCTACGTGACTTTACCGAAAGAACCAAAGAGTATGGATTCCTGCAGTCACGAAAGCTTCAAATCATTATTGTGCTTTAATGATTACATTTTATATTAGTGTGTTATCTCAATGTTACACAGTAAATATAATCTTCAAGGACAACTCTTACAGTCCCATAATTACCACCATCTTTATAATCACCATCATCACCAAATATATCATTATCATCCCAACCACATGTATAATCAATCACAATCTGTATCATCACCACCAAAGACAAAGACTCCCCATATAGCCAGAATAGACTGTTGGGGCAAGTGCTGTTAGCGAGCACCTATGAAGGCCAGCATGGCACACGAGGGGTGGGTGGTTAACACCACGCCTGGCCGCCTTTGTCTCCCCAGTAGTGTTTACACCACACCAGGTACTTATTTAAGGCTGAGTCGACCTAGGAGAGGCCCATGACCATTTCAGATAGTCGTTTCCTGCTTTGGGCCAGGCACGAGAATTTACCTCGGTTCGCCGGGTTCGTAGTGCAGTGTGCTAAACGCTACGCTACCGCTACCCACCACCTGTATCACCATCATCTTCCAGAGTTAATATATTTCATGTCAATAGCTGGAAATGCTTGTATTTGTAATTTTAAAAAATTCATGAGTAGTTGTCACTCACACTCACCCACACTGAAACGCTTAGAAAGGATTGAAAGATGAAATATCTTCAGAACTCTACATCCTGAAACTAAACTAATTATTTGTATTTTACCAGGTAAGGCCCACTGAGCTATATCGCACGCTCGGGAGTCCTGATTCCACTTCTGGGAGTGTCAATTACAACGCCATGGAATTGTATATGTTGACACATGTCCAAGCATATGTGTTTGTGTGCACGGATGTGTGTATGCGTGCCTTCATATGTGCGTGCATATGTATGCACGTGTCTGCACGTGTGTGTGTGGAAAATAACTTTAGCCATGACATTTGGGATCTATTAGGTTTAGGGTTAAGAGCTTTGCACACATAAACAGGTGGGTGTGTGAACTCACCAGTGTGGAGCTCACCTAACCGGTGAGCTGGTGTGTAGGCTGTCTAATCTGTAAGTTCACTACTGTGTTTGTGCGCCCACGAGTGTGTAAGCTCACTGATGTGTAAACCTGCTGGTGTGTGCTCTTTGGTGTGTGGCCTCACCAATGTCCAGCACATTTTTGTGGAAGTTCACTAGTATGCAAGCACACGAGTGTGCCGGTGAGTCTGTGTGAGTGCGGTGAGTGCGGTGTGTGCGAGTGTGTGAGTGTGCAGTGAGTGCCAGTGTGTGAGTGTGTTGGCGAGTATGTGGCTTGACGTGTCTCCGTATCAGTATTTAATCAGCCACCCCCTTACTTGCCCACGAAAAGATCCGTCCTGCCCACCAGAGAGCTACATACGATTCAAATGTCGACGTACACATGACATCACATTGCGATGCGCATGTGTGACATACATGTCCCACGTGTTGCACACACTACGCACGTCACATGCACAAAGGGCATGCCTTACACGTGATGAACACGCGATGCAGGTGCTTGCCTCGTATGTCACGTACACGTGAGGCACGTGGCCCGTGCGCGTGACGCGTGCTCCGCGCTGCCGTGTGCCTTGGCCAGAGCCGTCAATAGCGGGGTGCTATATGGGGGATCTTCGTCTTTATAGTGGGAAACCCGTAGGTGTGTGGTGGGAAACCTGTACTTCTGTCGTACTTTGTGACCTGGCGAGGCCAATTTCCATCCTCACGGTAGACCAAGGTGTCCTGGTCTTCGTACTGCTGCTTGTTTTTGGCCGCCATGCAGAGGCGTAGCTAGGGGGGGCAGGAGGGTACATATGTCCCCGGGCGCCAAGGTAAAGGGGCGCCAAAATGAGGCTTACAACGTTACATTATAACTTATTGCGGCAGGCGCGGCAGCCTGAAACTACTGCACAAATCTACACCTCAACCTAAAAGTTTATATATCCCGCCACACACAGCCTACATGTCATGTAATTACATTTTGGTACGTGCGCCTATTAAGAACTTACTTGGAAGAACGTCCCAAACAACAGACAGGCGCAGTCTTTCAGCCTTAGTCACTGGCCTGTTTTTTGGTGGCAGAAACTACGACGGTCTGAAACGCGCTGGAGTGCACGATCAAAAGCTGTTAAAGCTATCTATGAAGGACTAGATGAACTAGTAGGGCAGCTAGACAAATTATCGGAGGAAGTAACTGACGCCTGAAACCAGAAGTGATGCAGAACAGTTACAGGCATGCGTATTAAATTTTAACTTCATAGTTTTATTACATTTCTGGAATGTCATTCTTGGAAAAATTGATCGTGTTCAGAAGCATTTACAGGATCCTACTATGAATTTCAAGGAAGCAGCAACTGATCTTGAATCTTTGGAGCATGAATTTGTCAAGCTTCGTGATGATTTGAGCCAAGTTGCTGTAGAAAACGCCAAAACAAGATGCACAGCCTGGGGGATCGATGTGGACAGAAGAATTAGGCGACGTCGGAAGATGCCAGGAGAACTGGCAAGAGATGCAGGACTTTCAGCAAAAGAAGAAATTGTGCGCATTATGAAGAGCATATTTTATCGACTTCAACAGGAGATGTCAACACGGTTTTTACGACTAAAAGACCTGAACACAAAAAATTTGGATTTCTGTTGGACGTCAAAACTCTTCTATCCGACACAGATGTCGATGCAATTCGTCGAAATTGCACAGATTTTGGAAATTTCTATGACACCGACATCAATGGCCACGAACTTTCACAGAAATTGGAGATTGCAAAATGCTGCTCAGTAACCGGAATGAAGTTCTACCAGAAACTCCTTTGGATATTCTTGGTTTTATTGTGTTTTATGGAGACGACATATTTCCGAATTTGCGAATTTCACTGCAAATTTTATTAACAATAGCAGTTTAAATTGCAAGCTGTGAGCGGTCGTTCAGCAAATTGAAACTTATTTTGTCGTATTTGCGTGCTTCAATGGGACAAGATCGTCTCAGCGATCTTGCTCTTCTTAGCGTTGAAAGAGAAACATTGGAAAAAACAGATTTTGATTACGTGATTGACCAGTTTGCGACAGTGAAATCAAGAAAAATTTATATTTTGTAGACTATGTCAACCAGTCTACGACAGTGACTGAGTGAGCCATGTAATATAATTTCAATAAATTTGCTTCTTTAAATACAATGTTTCATTAAAATTTTAATTGTTATTCCTTATTCGATATAATAGGAAAATGTGATTAAACGGGGGGGGGAGGGGGCGCGCCAATTTTATAGTTCGTCCCCGGGCGCAATATATCCTAGCTACGCCTCTGCCGCCATGACACCCAACATGGACAACCCCATCACCTGCGTTCAATCAAGTGTTACACAGTACATACACACGCGCAATAAAGCAACCACAAAGCTCATACACTTTTAAATATAATATAAAACCACTGTGGGCCTAGTACTGTAGTCACCAATCCGTGTGCATTATTTATTTGTTGGTCATTCCGATGGGAGGACAAACAGAAGCTGCATCCATAACTTCCCAATCTCCACAGTCCCAGGCCAAGGTCCATTCATGGAATTAATACAAATATATACTTATTAGAGGGTGTTTTTGTTTGTTTGGGTTAGATCGCGTAAATATTAGTAAGGTTTGTCACGTAAACAAAACATGCCAATTAGTTACTAGTTCAGCACACCGGTGTGTTGGAGAGTAAACCCGCAACATTTACAATTCAAGTACCGTGACGTTTCGCCTGTAACTACAACAACAACCTGACTCGTCAGGCGACAGACAGAGTTGTGGTGAAATCCTCCCCCTGTCTCGGTCTTAAATAGACGGGGGATAAATGTGATGTCGTCACTTGTAAGCATATCGGATACGAAGACTAGAGGGGGCGGGGGGGTGTTTATGTTTCCATGTAAATTACAACGGATATCTGTTATTGGTTAGGTTATTCACAGTTAATCAACAGACAATGGCACACGAGCAGTCCATGCGGTCCGCACCACGCCCAGCCGCCTTCGTCTCGCCAGTGTTGACGTTTACACAACTCGACCTTGAGGGAGGCTCGGAACAGGTTCACATATTCGCCGCTACTGCTTTTGGCCGTGAGCGTTAATGAACTTGGCTGGCTGAGCAAAACGTAGCTACGGTAGCAAGTTGCCACGGGGTTCTACAGCAAAGTTGCCGAGCCCCCCCCCCCCCCCTCTACACCGCTCCCACCCCCGGCCCTCACGGACCCTCCACCTCACCGCGTGCAACTTGCACACACACACAAGGTCTACTACTGGCCCGTACGTATTTACAGCATGTTAAAAACTTCTTTCACGCCGTACATAGTGGACACTGTGTGTGTGTGCTGCGAGCTGAGTGGGGGAGGTACCTGGCAACAGTTGAACCGAGCCCACTCGGCCTCTTCATCCGTAGCGACCAGAGTACAGTCGTAACTATATTCTTGGTTCTTTCAGGTAAAGTGACGTAGATAGAAAATAATAATGAAATAAAAAATAAAATAAAAGCAAAAAACCCACGACGTATCGATCGCAACACGTGATGAAGACCGCTTGTGTTGCGATAGAAACGTCGTGAGGTTTTTGCTTTAATTTAAAATGTTATTTTCTATCTACGTGACTTTACCGAAAGAACAAAAAATATGAATTCCTGCAAGTCACGAAAGTTTAAAGTCAAAATTGACAGTCGCAACTACTCAGGCCTGGAGGATGCAGTGGACCACGTGGGCTTCAGGTTTGTTACCTTAGCAACAAGTGACGTCACTTCCTAGCAACGGTCGACCATTACGGACTCTTCTTCGTGGGAGGTGGACGCGCTCTCCGTGTGCTTGAAGATCGCATTCGGGAGCACTCTTCGCCCACGTCGTCAATAAACATCGTTAACGCGGTTAAATTACTTGGTAAACCTGACAAACATCAGTGAGGTTGAACACTTCATTAACATAGCCAAATCTATTGACAAACGTGACCATCCGTGACTTCTCTTTCGGCCTTCAAGGCGATATCGTCCGTGAGTACATCTACACGCGCGCTGTATCAGGATACAATTAATCTGAGAGAATATCTGTATAAAATAAAAGGGAAATTTATAATATATTGCACTTAAGTGCAATATATATCACGTCTGTGACGTCACCTCTGTGACGTCACAGCTCACTTGCCGTGCAATCTATTGACGTCTGTGACGTCACATTTGTGACGTCACCGCTCACTTGCCGTGCAATATTTCACATCTGTGACGTCTATGACGTGACCCGCATCCAGCAGCGTTACGCAGTGTGCCTGCTGACTTCACGCACCTTCCCCCACCCTCGCGTAGGCGTTGTATTAATCCAAGACAAGAATCCAAGTCCCGAGCGAAGCCGGGTAATAAAGCTAGTTTCTGATAAATTATGTTAATCCTCAGGGAAGCCAATCAGCATCAATGGGAGGGCTAACAGCCAAGGAATTTCACCAGTGTGCTTTTTCGATTCACAAATCGTCTTTTTTGATCTACAAATCGTGACATAAATCACTGCTGATTAAAAGAAAATGCCTCTGCTTGATCACTGCTTGGTCACGTAAACACAAGTATTAAGAATCATAGTTCGATCACTGCTCGATCAATGCTCGATCACATAGATACATGTAATGTGGTGCCATGGTGGCGAGATGTTAACTACCTCGCCTGGTGTACAGGAGGTTGTGGGTTCGACCCCGACCCTGACACCTGGCTGAGATCAATTTCCATGTGATAAGCCACTTTAATGAGCTATCATTTGTGGCCAGGACACGTCTGATAAAGAGCTATGCCGTTCAGTGGGCCTTACCTGGTAAAATAAGAACAATTCATAGTTTTTTTTAAATTTATTATCTAATTTGTCAATGCTGGAACAATGCTCGATCACATAGAAACAAATATTCAACATTTTATTGCTCAATCACTGCTCGATCACATAGACGCATGTATTCAAAATGTCACACCGTGATCACTGCTCAATCAATGCTCGATCACATAGACACGTATTCAAAATGTCATACATAGGTTGATCACTGCTCGAACAAATAGACACATGCTCGATCACTGCTCAATCATTGCTCAATCATATAGACACGTGTATTTGAAATGTCATAGCTCGATCACTGCTCGATCAAATATACACATACTCAATCGCTGCTTAATCAATGCACGATCTAATAGACAGATGTATTCAAAATGGCATAGGTAAATCACTACTTGAACACATAGACAGATTCATAATATAGGTTTTTGGTCAGATCGCGTTATTTATAAATGTGTCGTAACCCTCCACCACCCGACACGGTCAAACAGTAAAAATATGTGTCACGTTTTCAAAGGACAAAATAATTCACTTTAGCCCACCGGTGTGCTGAAGAAAGGATCAACAGCATTTAAAATTTGAGTACGACGTTTCGCTGATAATTACAATCAGCTTCATCGGGCAAGAATGGTGAAGCTCTCCTGTTGCTTCCGTTCTTAAATAGAGCAGCCTCAGGGTGACGTCATCATTTAATTCAATTCAATCTGGTGCAGTGATTCGAGGCAAGGAGGGGGTGGGTATTGTAATTATATAGATTGGTAATCATTCAATTGGTATTCATTGGTATTTGTTTCCCTTATAAGGATTTGTAATTGTATTTATTTGATAATACGCTTCCCGGCGGCACTAAGCCTGTAGCTGTCAGAGTGATTGAAGTTATTTCTGTTTCTCTCAATTTCAATGGATTATCTAATTAGTCTTGGCCAGTAATAATTAGTTTTACACAACACTTCAACGTTATCAAAATCAATTGAGTGTCCTTGTTGACAAGCATGCTCTGCCACTGCCGACAGTTGTGTTTGAGATAATTTAATGTTTATTTGGTGTTGTTTTCGTCTTACACTGATGTTGCGTCCTGTCTGTCCAATATAGCATCTGCCACATAAACAATTAATACGATATACACCTTCTGTTGATAATTTGGGCAATTCGTCTTTAGTGCCAGATACCAGTTTTTGAATTTTGTGCACTGTACCAAATCTTGCTTTAATGTTTTGCTTTTGCAAAACCCGGGATAATTTGTCAGTTACTCCTGAGATGTATGGAATTTTGATTGTTTGAACAATCTTATCGCTTTCAACAGTGTTGCTTTGCATTCGTGATTTGGCCTTCAGTGATCTGTTAATTTGAGCATTATTGTAGCCATTCTGTCTTAGTGCTTCTTCAACATGTTTCATCTCTCTCACTAGACACTTGCCATCTGTGACCCGAGCTCACTCGGCTTCATTATCTGTGGCGTCTAGGTGCTGTGGGTACGCGGTCTCCCAAGCGGCTCCAACAAGTGGGGACTTCGGTTCTCCGTGGGGTTCGGGAGTTCTTGCCGTGCGGTTGAACATCGCATCCGGGACAACACTTCATCAACATCGCCACTTCATCAACATCGCCAAGAACTTTCGTTAACACAGTTAACTGACTTAGTAAACTTCGTTGACTAACATCAACGAGGTTGAACACGTCAGTAACATAGTTAACAAAGTTGTTGACAAACGCGGACATCCACGACATCTCTTGTACCATCAAGGCGATATCTTCCGTGAGTACATTCGCCCCTCGCATTCGTCCAGATGCGTGCTGTAACAGGATGAAATTTACCTGCGACAAAATAATGATACATTATGTTCATGCTTAGGGAAGCCAATCAGGTACAATGGGAGGGCTGACAGCCAAAAAAATACATCATTGGGCTTTTTTGATCCACAAATCGTCTTTTTTACGATACGTAAATTGTCTTACAGGTATCACTTTACCGATAAAAAAAATCACCTTTGCTTAATCACTGATTGATCACGTACACACATTTATTCAAAATGTCACATAGCTCTCTGAGTCCTCAAACAATTAGATAATATGTAATCAAAATGTCATAGCTCGACACAACTGATCCATACATGGTGGACATCATGTGTATGTGCCACAAATTGTGAGTTGTGGAGTCAGTTAGCAACATTTGACCCGAGCTCACTCGGCTTCATCATCTGTGGCGTCTAGGTGCTGTGGGTACGCGGTCTCCCCAGTGGCTCCAACAAGTGGTGACTTCGGTTCTCCGTGGGGTTCGGGAGTTCTTGCCGTGCGGTTGAGCATCGCATTCGGGACAACACTTCATCAACATCACCACTTCATCAACATCGCCAAGAACTATTGTTAACACAGTTAACTGACTTAGTAAACTTCGTTGACTAACATCAACGAGGTTGAACACATCAGTAACATAGTTAACAAAGTTGTTGACAAACGCGAACATCCACGACATCTCTTTGTACCGTCAAGACTATGTCTTCCGTGAGTACATTTATCCTTTTGGCATTCATCGACACACATCCACCACATATGTTACACACACCCCCGTGTCGACTTCACACAGACAAACACACACAGACGAATGTCACCCTAGATTCGTATGGACGGCTGGGAAAAGCGTTGTTAGTGCACTTCTATTAAGACTGAGGCAGCAAACGAGTGATCCTTTTGGTCCGCAAAATGCTGCCTTTCCCTCCGCAGTGTTGATGTTTATTCACTGCACTGGGTCATCAGTGAAAGCTTAGTCGACCTTTCCCTATTCCCTCACCCCCGAGTGGCCCCCTACAGCCCCCCCCCCTCTCTGCCTGGGCGGGATAGGGGTGAGGGTACGGGAGGGGATGTGGGATCCACGTGGGGGTGCAGAGGGCAAGTGGGGTGTGTCCCGTTGTGCTATTTTTCCGTAGACTTGCAATACTTTGCAGTAATTGGTCGAAGCGGTATCCACACGCGTGAAGTTAGATGTGGGGATTGACACACGTGGGGAGGGACCCTGGGAGTGAGAAATAAGATGACGGTTACCATGGTGATTGTTATGGTGGTGATTATGAAGATGGTAATGATGGTGGTGGTTGTAAGCTGTGATGTGATTAGAGTCTCACGTGCGCTGCTGTGATTTTGTTGCAGGGTGGAGAGAAGAGCAAGCCGAGGGGAAGTGAGTACTGTAATTCCACACACAGACATACACACAGACACATGCACCTGTATACAAAGACAGATCCCCGTATAGCCTTAACAGACTATTGAGGCAAGTGCTGTTAGCGAGTTAGCACCTATGATGGGGTGGGTGGTCAGCACAGTGAAGTACCGGTGAAGACGCTGGACACCCAGGTTGAGGCACACGTATATTTATTTTCAGCTTATCGGTACAGGACAACACTAGAGGGGGTAGCGGCCCCCTCACCCGGATAACTGGGGATACCCCCTAGCTAATCTCACCTATCCCCAAGTCCTCCTCTAACGAGCTAGGGGAGGCTAACTGGCCCGACACTGGTGAGTCGGGCTACGGTCTCCGGAGTCCCAGGGTCTAACCCTGGTTCACGGAACCACGCCTCTGGCTCGCTCCTCTGCAGCCCTGACAAGGGCGGCGTCGAGGGGAGTCCAGGGCTCTAGCTAGAGGATCTTCACTCTTCCTCCTTCGTTCCCAGACTGAGCCCCGAGCTCTCTTTGTCCTCCCCCTTTATACCCCCCAACAGGATCACAACCCCCCAGGCTGCCTGATGCGGACGTCGCTGCGGGCACCCCCCCCGTGTACTCCCGTAACTCCGCCCACTGTGTTTGTTACCCATTGGATCGTATGCACTTACAGCCCTCCCGTAACAGCCCTACATCACCCCCCCCATTACAGCTCGCAGCCGTCCCGGCTGCAACAATTCCAAATAAAGGAACAATTACCCCTCGACCCCGTGTGTGCCTCATTTTTTTCAACAAAATGCAAATAGAAGAACAACAACAAGAACAACAACCATACCCCCGAAGGGAATGTCCGACGCACCCCCCCCCCGCATAAATACGAAATCCGTAAGCACGTATGTACAACTAGCCAGGAACTCCCCCATCACACACAGCACACCCACGACACACAACGCACCCACAACACACACACCGCGCCCACACAACACAACACACTCAGTGTGCAAGGAGCACACCACCGACGCAGCATACAGTAACCATGACACGTGAAGGAAAATAAATTTTTTCTTTTTCTTCCTGCTGTATATTATAAGAGTCTGCGCATTTTAGCGCGCGTCCTTGCCGCAGGCCCGTCACACGGGGCAACCCCGGACGGCGGACCATCCGGTGGCGGCTGTCCCATGCGAGGTGAGGTCGCGATTGAAGTCGCGCGACTGTCGGCATCACCTGTGGGGGTTCCAGGGCGTGAGCCCGTCATTCCCGGTGCACCTGTGGGTGGGACAGCCGGCAACACATCAGGCGAGAGCAGCGACGGACCCTCCGAGTCGGTCGACCCCCCACATGCTTGGCCTCGCGTGCGTGGCGTGGGCCCCCGCACCGCAACAAACGGCTTCAGCCTAGAGGGGTGTACAAACCACCGGCGCCTCCCCCATTGGATTCGAACGCACTGAGGCCTCAAAACCTCAATAACCTCGACGGGGCCCCGCCACGGGCGTACGAGTTTAGAGGAGGTCGCGAGTGGTACCTGGGGACAGTGCAGCCATGCCCTGTCCCCCGGCTTCCACTGCAGCACGTGCGCGCGAGCCAGTCTGAGGCGCTCGTTCGCCTTCTGACGCCTGTCAGAATTTAGCCTCGCCGCATCCCGCGCCTCAGTCAGTTTGTCAAGGTTAAATTTAACGTGATCGTCCAATTTAGATTTGCCCAGCGGCACGGGGATCTGCAACTGTGCCCGAACAGGTGGGTCGGGTTCGCGGCCATACATAAGAAAGAAAGGTGAAAACCCCGTCGCAGCATGGGGAGCCAATCTGTATGCCGCTAGAACCCCTTGAATTTGTAAGTCCCAATCAGCCTGTGAGTCCGAAACTTGCTGCGACAACATAGACGTGATGGTGCGATGCAGACGCTCGACCATCCCGTCCGTTTGCGGGTGATAGGGGGAGGTTCGAATTTTTTTCGTTCCCAGGAGATCACAGACTTGTTTTAGGAGTTTCCCCGAAAAATTTCTACCCTGGTCGGTCAACAACCGCTCCGGGGCACCTTTGTCCATGACATAACCTTGGACAAAGGCGTCGACGATGGCTGCTGCCGACTGATTCGCCAGGGGCCAGGCCATAGGCCAGCGCGTAAAATATTCGACCCCAGTAAGCAAATATTTATTTCCCCTGGAGGTGGCGGGGAATGGCCCCAGAATATCCAGTGCGACCAGTTCATTTATTCTGGAGACCTGGATGGATTGTAAGGGCGGGTTCGACTCCCGTGCCGGTGGTTTGCGCTGCGCACACTGAGGGCATGCCGCCAACAGATCAGCGACATCCCTTGTCATACCCGGCCAAAAAAAATTCAGCTGAAGCAAGGCGAGTGTTTTCTGGGTACCTAGGTGGAGGAGGCGCTCATGAGCAGCCCACACCACCTTACCTCGTAGGCCAGAAGGGACCACCAGCCGGTGACGCTGGGATTTCCCGTCCCAATGCATAAGCAAGCCCGCATGGGTTTCCCATGCGTCGGCATGACCCGTCACACGCCCCCTCTCCCCGGCGCGACGACGCAACGCGAGGAGGGAGGCATCCTCCAACTGGAGGCGCCCCCATTCATCAACGGGCAATCCAAGCAGGGAATCTCTCCCCTGTTCGGCGATATCAATGGGGACTACCGTTTCATCGTCGGCGGCCGCCGCCAGGACCGGAACCATCACGTCCCCCACTGGCTTGCAACGCCCCGACCCCAGGAGACATGCGCATTCGGAGGCGGTTGGCATCCGTGACAGAGCGTCAGCGTTGGTGTGGCGAACGCCCTTACGATAAGTGGTTTCAAAACTGAAATCCTGGAGGACCTCCAGCCATCGGGACAATTGTCCCGATGGCTGTTGAACCTTCAGGGCGTACTGCAGTGCCGCATGATCTGTGCGGACGGTGAAATGCCGACCGTACAGATATGGGCGATACTGTTGGATGAAATAGACAATTGCCAACAGTTCCCTACGGGTGACACAATATCTTTGCTCCGTTGGAGACAACACCCGACTGCCGTACGCGACCACCCGTTCCACGCCGTCAACCACCTGGGAAAGCACGCCTCCAATACCCGTGTTGCTCGCGTCGGTGTCGAGCAAAAACGGCCTCGAAAAATCTGGGTAAATCAAGGGAGGAGCCTTCACCAGCGCGTCCCGAAGGGAGCAGAAAGCAGCTTCCTCATCCTGACCCCAGTGGAACCGAACCCCTTTAGAAGTTAACGCGTGTAGGGGTTTGGCAATTGTTGCAAAATTAGCGACGAAGCGTCGGTAATATGATGCGAAGCCAATAAAACTCCTGACCTCTCCCACCGAGGTGGGAGTCGGCCAGGAGCTGACACACTGCGTTTTGGCGGGATCGGTAGCAATACCCGAGCGCCCTACGATGTGCCCTAAATAACGCACCGACTCGCGTAACAAATGGCATTTTTGGGGCTTAAATTTCAAATTAGCAGCCCGCATCTTTAGGAAAACCGCCCGCAACCTCTGGAGATGTTCATCAAAAGTTTTACCAAAGACAATAACGTCATCCAAATAAATCAGGCACGATTCCCATTGCAATCCAGCCAAAACCAATTCCATCAATCGCTGGAAAGTTGCCGGCGCTGAGTGTAAGCCCATCGGCAACCGGTTGAATTGGAACAGGCCGTGCGGTGTACGGAAAGCAGTTTTAGGTTTAGAATCATCGTCCAGAGGAAGCTGCCAGAATCCCGAAAGTAAATCTAGTGTGGAGAAGAATCGCGCTCCCGCCAAAGCGTCCAGCGATTCGTCCATCCGTGGGAGCGGGTATGCGTCGGCAACCGAAATTTTATTAAGGCGCCGAAAATCCACGCAAAACCGCAACGAGCCGTCCTGCTTTTTAACCAGGACGATCGGCGCTCCCCACGGGCTGGTGGAGGGAGAAATGATGTCGGCGGCTAACATGTCATCAACAGCCGATTTGACATGGTCCTTTTCGGCGGGACTTAACCGAAACGGATTTTGGCGAATTGGCGCGCTGTCACCCGTGTCAATATGGTGACGCAGCAGGTGAGTGCAACCCAAATCATATTTCTCACGACTGAAAACGTCGGAAAATTCCCTCAGTAGCGTTCTAAGCTGTTGGCGCTCTGAATTTGTCAGGTCCGTCGATCCCGCACAAAGCGCGTCGATCCACCCTTCATCGCTGTCCGAATGTGGGAGCATCCGGGAAGCAGTGCCAACGTGGTTCGCGACAGGTTCCTCGCAGGGCACTGGCGTCGCGTGAGCGAGCACCGTCCCTTGAGGAACCACCACCGTCTGCGATCCCACATTTAGGACCGCGATGAAAGGGTCCCCGTCCCCTCTTACGACGGTCTGGGCCGGAATCAAATGAGGCCCATTAACCCCGGCCCTAGACGGTCCCAGCAAAACACCCTGATCCCCTATGCCCTTAGCGAAGGGCTTACGAAGTTTGAGAGGCACTAGCATTTGAGCTCCCGGCGGCACACGAACAGTTTCAACGACGAACGCCGGTACCGTCGCGAACGCCGACCGAGCCGCCGCAGGGGATGGCAGGAACGCCATGCGCCGCCCCGATGGAAGCTCAATGCATCCTTGGTCGATCAAAATACGAATGGGCATTTTACCTAAGAAATCCGTCCCCAGCAGGCACGGAACCGCCAGCGAGGAGGAAACGAAAATCGGCCCCGACAATTTGATGTCCCCAATAGAAATTTGCGCTCGAATCTGTCCCATGATGCCGAGAGAGCCCCCGTTAGCGGCATAGAATGGGACGTTAACCGGCAGTAAAGGCCGGCTTTGTACGGGCAGAATATTGTAAATTAATTCCGAAATGATTGTCGCCGATGCCCCCGTATCGACCAAGATGCGTACTTCTACCCCGTCAATGTGTCCGACTACGGCCGACGACCCTGACGACGCGGCTACCACGCGATGGGCCAACACGGACCACTGTTTGGGCTCGATTTGAGTCCCCGCAGTGATCCGCGTTGGCCCCACGCAACGCGACATCGGCCCCCCGTTTGTTGTGGTGCGAGAGCGTGCAACGGGTAGGTGCTTTGGCCAAACATGTGTGGTGCCGCGACTCGCCGGGTCATGTTGCTGGAGCTTGGGAGGAGGAGGCCCGGCGTCCCGTCGAGCCGTCGTCCCGCGCTGTCGAGGAGAGCGGCACCCCGAGGCGACGTGGCCCCGGACGCCGCAGTTGAAACACCGCGGGAGCCCCGGTGGAGACGACGGGCGGTTGAAACGGCTTGACCCGTCCCGGGCCGACCGTACTTCTTGCGCCTGTTGCCGTCGATGGTCGACGGCGAAGAGCTCCTCCGTCGGAAGGGTGGCTGCAGCCACCGCACGCCCTGCCGATGCCCTGCTGGCTTTCCGCCGCAGGGACAGAAGGTTGGCGTGAAGGAGGCGCGCCGCCTGAAGAGAGGTCATCTCGGCGTCCTCCTGTGCGACGACAGCGATGTCCAGGTCGTCTGCCAGGAGGAGTATTTTCTCCGTGACCATCGCGTCCACGCCATCGTCGTCCATACGGGGAAAAGCCGTCTTAGCCAGCGCTAGGAGGCTCGTCCTGTATGCCAGGGGCGACTCCTTCTCACCCCGCTTGCGCTCGTAGAACCGCTCTCTGCATTCCGCTGAAGGTCCATAGACCCCGGCCAGCAGCTGTAGTGCCTTCGGCAGAGTAGACCGCTTCTCTTTCGGCGCCGATGTGAGGGCGGCGAGCGCGTCTGCGTCGAGGAGCGCCGGCAGCGCGCAGAGGGCTTCATCGTCGGACCACCTTGCCATTTCTTGGTGGGCGATGAAGCGTCGCTGGAAGCCGCCCCAGTCGCCCTCTGCACCAACAAATTCTTTCAGCGGAGGCAGCCGTTGTTGTAGCGCAGCGTTCGCCTTGGACGTCTGTAGGCTGCTATCCCCGGGACTCGGCTGTGCGTCGGCGCGAATGGCAGATGGAATCGCCTGTCGCGGATGTGATGACGCTCCCTCCGCTGGAGATGACGCAGCTGTCCCAGCGAGAGCGGTGTCGGACCCAAGGTTGAGCCCGGCCACGCCCTCCGCAGCTGCCGTGACGATGGCGGGAAATTCAAAGTTTGAGTTTTCAGAAATGGCGGGAAGGCGCTCAGGTTGACGACTCCCCTCGCCCCGTGGTGGACCACCAGCCCCCAGCCGCGTGATGTTTTCCAGCGTGGCGGCAGCGGCGTACAGTAGCTCCGCCAGTCTCTCGTGAGCCAGCCGTAGCGCGTCTGGCTGCGGCCCCTCTTCATGCCGATGCCCCGGTAGGAAGGCGTCGGCCCCCGGCTGCGCCATGTCTTGGTGAGCCGCCTCGGGCTCAACGACTTCAGCAGTGTCCTCCTCCGGTACTCTGGCTCGAGCTGTCTGACGTGTTTCCATGTCCGTAGTACTTCTGACACCAGATGAAGTACCGGTGAAGACGCTGGACACCCAGGTTGAGGCACACGTATATTTATTTTCAGCTTATCGGTACAGGACAACACTAGAGGGGGTAGCGGCCCCCTCACCCGGATAACTGGGGATACCCCCTAGCTAATCTCACCTATCCCCAAGTCCTCCTCTAACGAGCTAGGGGAGGCTAACTGGCCCGACACTGGTGAGTCGGGCTACGGTCTCCGGAGTCCCAGGGTCTAACCCTGGTTCACGGAACCACGCCTCTGGCTCGCTCCTCTGCAGCCCTGACAAGGGCGGCGTCGAGGGGAGTCCAGGGCTCTAGCTAGAGGATCTTCACTCTTCCTCCTTCGTTCCCAGACTGAGCCCCGAGCTCTCTTTGTCCTCCCCCTTTATACCCCCCAACAGGATCACAACCCCCCAGGCTGCCTGATGCGGACGTCGCTGCGGGCACCCCCCCCGTGTACTCCCGTAACTCCGCCCACTGTGTTTGTTACCCATTGGATCGTATGCACTTACAGCCCTCCCGTAACAGCCCTACAATAGCACCCGGATGCCTTTGTCTCCCCAGTGTTGATGTTTATACGTTGCACAAGGTACTATTTTAAGTCTGAGGAGATGTAGGGGAGGCACACGACTGGTTTGATTTATTAGTCACTGATGGTTGTGAATGGGAATCGAACTCAGGTCGATCCCCACAGACACTACTGCTCCCAACCACTCATACAGACACTGCACATAGACACAAACAAAGACAGAAATCTTGTGTATAGCCTTGAAACAATGTAGGAGCAAGTGTTGTTAGTGAGCACCTATGACGGCCGGCACCGCACACGAGGGGTGGGTTGCCAGCACCACACTTGGCCGTCTTTGTCTCCCAAGTGGCGATGTTTACACACCGCATCGGATATCTATTTGAGGCTGAGGGGACCTAGGGGAGGCCCCTAACCGGCTCAGATAACAACAACAGCCCTCATTCGCCACTAAGTGCTAGAGACGTCACCATGGCGCTTGTGCCAGGCCTGGTGCACTCCGAGGCCACTTGAAGTGTCGAAGGCTTGCCGACAGGAGATCAGGGGACAGACCCCAGTGCGATGGGTTGACTGACTAAGATGACTGGCAGACGCACCACCTTTGCATCCTATTGTGCCAACTTGCTGCCTTTTAGTCATCCAGTGCACCGCCTGTTGTTGTGAGCGTCGCTCTTCTGCCCTCCTTATTTGCTGGAGGGAAATTGTCAACAACTGCCCATGAGCATCCTTCACGAGCTTCCTCCATAGAGGCCGATCTTGACACCAGTGGTACCATACTTGACACCAGTGGTACCAGTCTTTGGCAAGTCCACTCAGCTCCGTATCCTCCTGTACTGACTGCATCAGTCCATCTCTTCTCCAGGCCGTGCCACGCCCATTTAGCCCCCTCTATCTGGAAAAACAGCAGCTGCTTGGGCATGTGGTGGCTGAGCATGCGGGCTAAATGACCCAGGCAATGCAGCCCTGCCCACCAGTGGAGCTCACTGATGGGAATGTGTCCATATATTTCAAAGATTTGTGAGCTTTTCACACATTCCAGCCTAGTTAAACCCAGGGTGGATCGTAGGCAGGCCAGTCTGAAAGTTTAAAGCTGGTTCAGAGTTTTCATTTATTTCATCATTGGCCAAGAAGACCCAGTGCTTTGTGTCGAGTAACAGGCCAGGTAGATACCCCACAGTGTTACGAAGCTGATGAAAATATGCCACTTGACCGATTTGGAGTGAGACCTCTGCTGCCAAACCGGAATTTTTGCATAAGCACACTACCCAGGTACGTAAACTTCTCCTGTCTCTCTACAACTACCCCATCACTCATGAGTAGTTGAGGGGGCGGAGTATTAAATTATACAAAATACTCAGGCGGGTGCTTAGTTTTGGTGGGACTGATGGTAAGGCCCCACCTCTTTGTCGCACGCTCCAGGCTTAGCAGCAGAACCTCCAACTACTTTTCAGTGTGACCATTAACTACCAAATTATCAGTGTACGTAACATGATTGACCAGTAGGGAGCCATCCCTTGACCTCACCCAGGCATCAATCAGCCTCCCATTGTATCTGTACCAAATTGAAAAAAATCCACCGGTACAGTCATAAAAAGCTTCTAGAACTATGTGGTCGAAGATGATGCTAAATAATGTGTCAGCCAGAGTAGATCCCTGTCGCACCCCAATGTAAACAGGGAATTGCTCTGACTCCCGGGCACGCAACTTTATCCAGACCTGCCCACCATGATGAAGGTCCTTAATGATTGTGAGCAGAGGGTCCGGGACTCCGAAAGCACGAATAACAATCCAGAGCCCTGGCCTATGGACTGTATCATAGGCCTTGACCAGGTCAATAAAGCAGAGATGTAGGTCTCTTTGAAATTTATTACACATCTGCTGTAGCACACGGAGAGAGAATATGGCATCCGTGCAGGATGCCCTCGGCCTGAAACCACATTAGGGGTCCGCAAGCCTCTCCTCAGCGTGCCTAGCAAGGGAATGTTGAATAATCCTTGCCAGGACCTTCCTAAATACACCGGGGTGGGAGATGCCCGATAATTGTTGCAATGTGTGCGGTCCCCGTTCTTAAAGAGTGGGACCACCAGTGAATCCTTCCAATCCTGTGGAACCCATCTTGTGGTCCAGACAGTTGTGATGAAGACACGTATGGACTTCTGCACACAGACACCACCCTCCCGCAGCAGTTTGATTAGGAAATTACCTTTTCCCGGCGCTTTTCCTGGTCTCGGACAGATGGCACCTCAGCCAGCCACTCACGAAGGGAGGCTACTTATACCAATATTTGAGGCAACGCACCCCAGCAGGGTCGTCCCCACCTTGCCCTATAATGTTTTTCTCGTCTGCAGGTTTGCAAAGCAATTCTATAAGGTCTTGGGGCTCAGATAACACACACAGACACACTGATACTGATATATAGGTATGCTAATGCCTCGACATTCGCGAGGGTTAGATTCTTGAAAATTTGCATGAAAGTAGATTTCGTGAATGCAGATACTATGTTTATATGGGGAAAAAAGGAGGTTTCGGGTCCCGTGTCCGACTGAACATATTGGAGAGTAAAAAATATTCAAAACATTAATTCTGTACTACACTTAAATATCAACTAAATTGTAATTAAATTGTAAAATTATACACGTAGATAACTAAAATGAAACAAGAAGAGAAAGTCAAAGTGTCCTCTCGGGGGTCGTCCACATTGGTGGAAGTGCTGCCACACTTTCCCTAATTGCCTTCGAATTTTTTCTTCATAAATCTGACTGATTACTCGTTTACCATGTAATGGCAGCCAACAGCAGATGCACAGTAACCACGAGCAAGTTTATAAAACAACTCATCTCTTTTTTCCACCTTTTACTCTTGCCATCACTTCCTTCACCCACTTGAGGCTGACTCCATTATCAAAATAAATAAAAAACACCACCATAAGGCAAAATCAGGGGAGAGAGGCATGGGGAAACAAACACGGGGAGTCAGACAAATATACATGGAGATGTAGTTCTGGCAGGTATTTATAATTGATTGAAATATTGTATTTATTTTGGTATGATTGCTTCGTTAACTACAATCACAGAAGCCAATGTTATTGTCCAGATTCTTAGATATATTACATGTGTAATGTAGGACTCTGGAGACAGTAACTGTAGAGGCACCTTCTTTATTTATATTACTCGTACTCACTAGACGATTCACTAAGCATATAATGTAACGCTGACCGTCAAGCTCGACGGCGCTAACTGACTGGATAGCTGGCTGACTATTCAGCAGTGGAGACATCGGGCGATGACAAGGATGGCAGCGATGACGGCGACGGCGAGGACGACTTCCACAGCGAGACGACCCTGATTCCCACGAACAGCCCCGAGCTCCCTCTCTCGCCCCCTTTTATGCTTCCAGCGGGGCCTGGCCCTGCCCTGGCCACGGCCCCTTTCTCGACCCTTCTAGCAGGTTCTGGGAGCTCACAGATGGATCCCTTCCATGACCCTTACCCCAGTTCTTATCCCTTCCATGACCCTTGCCCCAGTTCTTCCCCTTGGGTGGGAACACCCGCAATTGCTACTTCTGGCAGCCAGTCGGTACTGCAACACTACACATGTAACGCATGGAATTGTTACACTGTTCAACCACACACACAGACACATTTTAATCAAAACAAGTCCCTCATTTGTAAAAAAAAATCAGAGTACCAGTCATCAAATATGCAACTGACACTTGGTCCAAAGAATACGTGATACTGTAATAGAAATACATGAATGGCTAAATTCAGAATTTAGGTTAATAAGGCATAACCCAGTGCATAATATGACATTCATAAAATACAAACAGTGCAACAAAGGAAATCAGCTTTCAGTCTGTATCAGACGGTCTCTGACGCTAGTGTTGAGAAGGTGACATGGCAGGCGTTTAGAAACCTGCTGTGCCGGTGTCTTTCGAACAACACAACAGCCAGGTGCTTGGTGCAGCTGGTGACTTGCCAGGTGTGGTGGGGTATTGACGATGCGTAGAACGATGAAATTGTACTTCTTTCTCGAATGTCAGGTGTTGTCGGGCTTTGACGATGTGTAGCACGATAGTTTTTCTTCAGTATCCAATGTATAGAGGTGTCTTCACCATGATAATTATTCACAGGCTTGTTGGTTTACATTCACTTTTTTTAAGCTCATGTGATTCATGGCATGTGACCTTGCAGCTCAGTTTTGAGCAGTACCTTTCCTTCTCTAAGATTTATTCTGCAACACTCACTTTAAGTATTCTTAATTTCACTTGCCATGTGTATGGGCTCAATATAAATTGACAACTGCAAATCTTAAACTTTGCTTTAAAAATCTCCACTGTTTTACTACTTTACCGTCTCCACTGCAAAACCACTGCAAAACCACTATACCTCTGAGTGGTTACTCAGCATTTCAGCCATTCTCGTGCATGGAACGACTTCTGTTGAGAGCAACCTCACATGCACGGGAGCACATGCTATCCAGCTAACATAAACATCGGGTTGCCCCTGGCTCTCTGGCCCCTCTGGGCACTCTCTGGGCTCCGGGCACCCCGGCCCTCCTCTTCTCCTCTCCTCCCTTTATCTTCTCCTTCTCTAACGTAGCCCACTAATATACTAATTGTATGAATGGATCAGTGTATAAGAATTAATAGTGTATTTCTTATCCGATTCATGCTCTCTCTTGTGAAACAATGGACATCTTATAAATTTAGCCAAACCTCCACAGCTTGGTCATCAATCCATCTTACTTTTTCGGAGACAAGGGAAGTTTATTTATGTTTGGCCTGGAAGTGCTTTGGAGGAGGAGGTGTCTCCGGCCCATGAGTCAACCTCCAGACCTCCCTACAGTGGTATCATTGTTACATTGGTCTCAAGTAAAGTTAGATTCCTGTCAATGGTGCCAAGTTTCTTTACCAAAATAACATACAGGAAATGCGCATTTTTGCGTCCTCTGGTCTAACACCGTTTGAGACGAGGCTCAAAATAAAGCTGTCTCTGGTGTGGACCAATCAGTTTCAAGGACAATGCATATATTATCAGAGTATTTTTTTGTTTGCATTCTGACCACAAGCATTGTGGTTAATGCAGACATGATTCCTTGTAAAAGGTATTAGTTTGGTGTTTTAACATCTTAACACCTGTTTTGTTGCCAGAAAAAAGGGCAAAAACCTATTATAATACAGGAAATACTCAAACACCCATTAATTAATCAATTGTGGTGCTGCTCTCTTCTCCCCATGTGACTCCCCAGACCCTGGCTCGAAGGGGCAGCGCAAGAGGATGCTCTGTGCGATAAGACTAGAAGCTGAGCGCCAGATACGGGAGCTTGAGATGATCCTGCTGGATCGTTGTGCACAGCAGCAGGCCAAGTATCAGCAGGAGCTGCTGGAATTCCAGAACAGCACCGAGCTGAAGAGCTTCATCATCCACCACCAGCAGCAACAGGCAGAAGAGCAGGAGCAGGCGGAAGTCAACACTAATAATGAAGATGTGCAGCAGACATGCCAGAATAGCAAGAAGGTTGAGAACGAGATGGAGGAGATGGAGAAAGTGGGGGAGAGAAATGGTATGAAGAGAAAACGTGGGAGTAGGAAGAAACATAAGAACAAGAAGAAAGTTCTGGAGGAGACGGTGAAAGAAGAGGTGGCTGAGAGAGAGGGGAGTGAGGGAGAGCCCATGCAGGAAGTGGTGGAGGTTGGGACGATTGAGGTAGAGATGATTGAGGCAGTGGCTTTGGAGGATGTGATGAAGGAGGTAGAGTTGAATAAGGTAGAGGTGTTAGAAGGAGATGGCAAGTGGGAATTAGCGAATGAAGCAGAGGTAGTGGTGATTGAGGTAGAAGCAATGGCAAAGCAGGAAGTGGTGGAAGAGGTAGCGGCCAATGTCATAGAGGGGATTGAGAGAGATGCAAAACAGGTATTAGCAGAAGAGATAGAGCCAAATGAGGTAGATGGGAATGAGGGAATAGCCAATCAGGAAGTGGCAAAGAAAGTTGATAATGTTGTGGAGACAAAGAAAGAGGGAGAGGATGGTGTTCATAGGAAACGTAGGAATAGGAAGCTACGAAGGACTGAGATGAAAGTTCGGGAAGTAGAAGAGATGAAGGAAAACGAGATTGAGGGAGAGGGGAATGATGGAGAGGCCAAGAAGGAAGTGGTGAAAGAGGTAGTGGCCAATGTCGTAGAAGGGATTGAGAGGGATACAAAGCAGGAATTGGTGAAACAGGTAGAGGCAATTCAGGTCGACACGATTGAAGAAAAGGCCTTGCAGGTCTTGATCAATGAGGTAGATACGAATGAGGTAAAGGCCAAACAGGAAATGTCAAAAAAAGTTGAGAACGTGGTGGAGGAGATAAAACAGGAAGGGGCAAAGGAGGTTGAGTCATATGTAGTAGATGCCATCCAGGAAGTGGCAAAAGAGGTAGAGGATATTGAGGGAGAGTCCAAGCAGGAGGTGGTTACGGAGGTGGAGCCGAATGAGGTAGAGGTGATTGATGTAGAAGTGGAGGTAGCAGTGATTGAGCTCAAGGCGAATGAAGTAGAGGCAGTCGAGGTAGATGCCAACCAGGAAGTGGCAAAAGAGGTAGAGGAGATTGAGGGAGAGGCCAAGCGGGAGGTGGTTATGGAGGTAGATCCAAATGAGTTGGAGGCGAATGACGTAGAAGTGATTGAGGTAGAAGTGGAGGTAGGGGCTATTGAGGTGGAGGAGAGTGAGGCGATTTTGGTAGAGGCGAATGGTGTAGAGACAATAGAGCTAGAGGCAAAAGAAGTAGGAGCTATTGAGTTAGAGGCAAATGAGGTAGAGCTGAAGGAGGTCGACATGATTGAAGACAATACAAAGCAGGAAGTGGTGAATGAGGAAAGGAGATGCGAGCAACCTTGGAGGGCAGACAGTATTCAGGAAGAGAAGAAAGAGATTAAGCACATCCCATCTTCTAAGGGAGAGAGAAAGAACAGTTTCTGGCGTTGGGCAATTTGGAACTTCCTGGGCTGCACACGGAAGCTGGAGAACGATGAGGAAGAGGAGAATGAACGAGGAGGAGACAGAGGGAAGGAGTGCCAAGACCAGGAGCTGGGAAACAAGAAGAAAGAAAAATGGTGGAGACTCCGCAGAGGGAGAAACTAGCGTGTTCTCCCAGACATAAACATTGAGACGTGGTTGGATGGACATGTATATCTATATATGTATATATATTTTAAGTTGTAATAAAAACGTACTTTGTTTCTTGAACTTGACTTCTGGTACAAAAGATGTGTTACCGAAGCGATCAACAGAAGGTGTCTACAGGATTAACTGCACTTGTGGCAAATGATATGTTGGCCAAACAGGACGAATGATCAGCACGAGACTAAAAGAACATCAGAGAAATATTAAATACACGCGTGCCAACAAGAACACAAAACTAGCTACTACTGGCCAAGACTAATTAGATAATCTATCGAAATTGAAATAAATAAATAAATATTGTTACCGTTTGCATAGCTATCGACTTAGTGCTGCGTTGAAGCAAATCGTCAAATTATACATTGTTTAAATGCATGCCTATACAGGGTACCATACTTCAATAGGGATTACTGTTGGTACAACTATTTTAATACACAATGGACAGGAAGGATAAGATCAAAGGGCTCGCATAATGCGCATGCATAATTTACGTTGGCTCATTAATCCCTCACCCCCCCCCACTTTGCGCAAGAGTGCAGAAGTGTGGTCACCACATCTATGCCTCTTTGTAAGGAACGAAACACGTGGACTTCTACACAAATCTGGCTGTCGCCTGATGAAGCTAGTTGTAATTACTGGCGAAACGTCGTACTCAGATTGTAAATGTTGTGGCTTGGCTCTCCAACACACCGGTGTGCTGTACTAGTGACGAATTGGCATGTTCTGTTTAGGTGACAACCCTTACTAGTTGGCTGTGTCAAGTGGTGCCGGGTTTTAACGACATATTTATATATTTACGCAATCTAACCCAAGAAAAAACCCTCTTATGGAGCTATTCAGTTGCATGCAACCAAGTTACACTCCGCTCAGGTATGGGGCCGCCTCAAGAAATGCTTGTAATCGATGTATTGATGACAATGCACCATGGTCCCCAGTCTCATATTGAACCCGAAACTCACGCAGTCTGTGCACTCCCAGCAGAAAGCGACAGCGCAAAAGGGAGCACGTCACCAGCATTCATTGAGTAGCTCACTGGTTCGTTCATTTCGTCTTTCATCTGTTCATCAATTCATAGGTTAATTAAATGCTTTATTTGTCAATTAATTCATTAATTAGGCACTTAATCCATTTACTCATTCATTAATTCAGAAAATCATTTATCGCTTCTCTCAGTCTCCTTCCATGCATCAAGTCATACGTGAAGTGACAGCTCATATCCCATTTGTGTTCAGCTATACAGGTGATGTCACGGCAGCTCTACACACAAAAGGATGTAGTCCACGGTGGTGGAACGTTGATTTGGTGCACTGTACTATAAACCAGTCAGCCATCCATAGGGAGTGTGGGGCCTGGGGCAAATCTCACCGTGTGGGCTTCCTGAAGCCTTCAAACTAAACCAGAAGTCACGTAGATAGGTTCATACATAGCAGGGGTCACCAAAACTATTTCCAAAATCATGATCAAATACAAGATCTAGGTTCGATTTAACACATGTAAAATTCGTGATCTGATCCAATCTGTGAAGGATGTGATCCCTGATATGCAATACCCCGGCGTCTACAAACTAATCTGTGTCTGTGGCAGTAGTTACATTGGGGAAACTAAGCGACATGTCTCGAACCGTTTTCGTGAACATGAGGCAGATCTGAAACACGGAAGGACGAATACCTCGGTCATGGCTGATCATTCTTTTAATGCGGTGGGCTCACGAAATAGATTTCTCTAAGACGAAGGTACTTGCAAACCCACTGGCTATCAACAAAGATTTGTTCATGAAGCCATCCATATATACAGACGGATACTATTTCAACCGAGAAGATGGGTACAAACTTAGCAATCATTGGAAGGACGTTATCAACCAGCTTAAGTCATAACTGGCTGTGATGCTTCCTGCCACGTTTCGATGTCAAAAAAAATTTCCCATGGCTTCGGCTCTCCGATTTCACATTAACAGGTTTAATTTCTCGCACCAACGTGGCCAAGTACGAATGCCAACCTTTACGTTGCGGTGGCTCTGCGATCTTACATTAACATGCTAATCTCTCACATTAACATCCCTAGCCCCGCCCACTTCGTTTATGACCCAAGGACGACACCCTATGAAACAAGTCTGCATTCAGCAGATTTCCTCTTTCCTCCTGATGACGATCGCTTGTGTTATGATCGAAACGTCGTAGTTTTTTGTTATTTTCTTTGAACCTATCAACGTGACTTTACCGAAAGACCCAAATAATATTAATTCCTACATTCACAAAAGCTTTAAGTCAAGATTTAAACAGGAAGTATTACATCTGATGGTTCTTTCCCAACGGTTGGAGTGATAGCTTTACGGATTGTGTGGTCCGAATATCCATTCATCTTGAGAGCTTTGTGCACGTGTTTCAGTTCACTGGCTAGGTGATGATGGTCGGAGATTCATCGAGCTCTATGGTGTAGAGTTTTGATGAGGGAATTCTTCTGGGATGGATGGTGGTGGGAGTCAGATTTTAGGTAGGCATCTGTATGAATTGCTTTCCTGTAGACAGTGTCCCATTGAGCCATCTGGTCTCTTTTCGATTTGAACATCCAAAAATGGTAGCTTGCCATCCTTTTCCACCTCCATGGTGAATTTGATGGCTGGGTGTATGAAATTAATCTGGTTGAGGAATTGGTTCAGAGCTGGTCGGCCATGTGGCCAGATGACGAATGTGTCATCTATGTACCTCTTCAACAAGGACGGATGTAGAATGAATGTCTGGATGGCATCTGTCTCAAAATTTTCCGTGAAAACATTGTCTACAACTGGAGTGCCTTCAACTTGTTTGTAAAATGTTCCATTCCAGGTGATGTATTGGTGAGGCAGTGTCTAATCAGGACCAGTACATGAGCACTCAATCCTTGTTGGACTACATCTTCAATGATTGCAATGGTCTTCTTGGTTCTTTCGGTAAAGTCACGTAAAGTCACGTAGAAGAGAAAAAAATGACGACAAAAGATTTAGAAGTGAGTAGTTTTCGAGATTGACGATTATACTGTAAATCACTTTCTCACTATCTCCAGGTGATTTGCTCGTTAGTTTCTAAGTAGTTTATTTGTTCACCAAATTCCCTGTGCCTGACACCATTGCAATCTCGATTTAAAGCTTTCGTGACTGCAGGGATTCATCTTCTTGGTTCTTTCGGTAAAGTCACGTAGAAGGGAAATAATAAAATAATAAAAATTAAACATAATAAAATACAATTCTCACGACGTTTCGACCACAACGCAAGCAGCCGTCCTCAGGTGAAGAACAGGTCTGTCGGAAAGACAGCGTCTGAATGAGCACCACGAAGCCATGGATTAAAGCTTGGTGGTGCTCATTCAGACGCTGTCTTTCCGACAGACCTGTTCTTCACCTGAGGACGGCTGCTTGCGTTGTGGCCGAAACGTCGTGAGAATTGTATTTTATAACTTTTGTTATTTTTATTATTTTATTATTTCCCTTCTACGTGACTTTACCGAAAGAACCAAGAAGATGAATCCCTGCAGTCACGAAAGCTTTAAATCGAGATTGCAATGGTGTCAGGCACAGGGAATTTGGTGAACAAATAAACTACTTAGAAACTAACGAGCAAATCACCTGGAGATAGTGAGAAAGTGATTTACAGTATAATCGTCAATCTCGAAAACTACTCACTTCTAAATCTTTTGTCGTCATTTTTGTATTACTTTAGTATAAATACATTTTAGTTTTGATTCACATGTTGTTTTTTCTGACTTTATGTGAACACAAAGACACAAATATCACTGTCCTGGTCACAAAAGCAAAGTTTGTGGGGAATAATATCCATTCTCTATACTTTTTAGGCATAAGCAATTACGAAATAACACTAGCCAGGAAAAAAAAATGTGTTACATAGTGTTATCAGAGGATGTTTGTTTGCATGTTTCCACAAGTATTTGTGGTTAATGCAGACTTGATTCCTGACAGGTATCTATTTGGTGTTTGAACATCTTGACACCTATTTTATTGCCAGAAAGAGTAAAACCTATTCTTATTTTTTCATACTTGTGAATTATGTACGTAGACATATATATAGACAATCCGCCACTACACTTTGGAGGCAGAGCTGCACCGCGTCCGCAGGTGGTGGATAGTGGAACGACCTTCTGTGAAGGTTAGCTGCAAAATAAGCAGCGGCAACCCTGGCGGATAAGCAGTTGTGGACCAAGCAGTGACAGCACCACCAGGGTGTGGTTAGAACTGCAAATGCCAATGCTTTTCCTCTTGAAATGCCACATGTACTCGTTACCGATGCTGCCACTTGGCGAGTGTAGGCCGCCATTATAATAAGAATGTCTGCCACCAGCCATGGGTTAATAAGTCCTCAACGGCAGATTAGGAGGAAGAAGATGTTAACATCTCAACAGCTGTGAAGGCGGACCAAGACTGCAGCAGAACGATATCTCCAATCGTACTGGTCTCCTTGCCATTGGATTCATCTTCCCATTTTCTCAAGAACTGTGTGGAAGCTGCTGTACAACAGCTTCTCCACAATAAAATAAATCATACACAGGCGTGTTTCATTATAGGAACAACATCTTCTGGCACATTTAATACAATTTTTTTGGTAACCAGCTAGTGACGACGGGAGCATGATTGTGAAGTCTGGAAGCTTATGGTCACAAACTAGCACACAAGTGGCAGCTACAAGAAGGTTCAAGTTCATTTATTAGATATAGCCCTGTGAGCCATTCGGCTCTTGATTCGGGTGCAACCGCAACAAACAAAAAACAAAAACATGAACAAAAAACATCTTAAAGTGAATATGTGACTGAGTGCAAACAGAAAATCCAAGAAAAAACAGTAAAATATTGCAGAAAAAATACCGTACACCAACGCTGTGTGCAAAAATCCCAGTGGGATGCAAGTCAAACAACAACAACAACAACCACAAGACAACTTAGATTAAGGCCATCAGTCTAACTCTGTACTATAATAATAAATAATAGTTCAATTTGTAACGCGCGCAAATTTGCAAACGTAGTGGCCGCAACTCAGAGGCGTGGAGCCAAGTTCAGAGTCGCTCGAAAGCATGATTGTAGAGGTGAGTTTTTAAGTTTCTCTTGAAGGAGGCGATTGAGGTGATGCTGCGAATGTGCAGAGGGATATCGTTCCAGACTGTTGGGGCTGCCACCGAGAAGCGGCGCATAGACATGACCATCCTGGATCTTGGTATCAAAAGGAGGTCGTGAGTCGCGCTGCGCAGGCATCTGCCGTGTGCTGAGCTGCAAGTTGTCAATAATGAAGAAAGGTATGGCGGGCAGGCGGATATGAAGGCATTGTGGCAGAGGCAGGCAGTCTTGTATGTTACCCTACTGGCGATGGGTAGCCAGTTGAGAGCACGGAGACAAGCTAGTGAGTCGAGACGGGGATGAGTGTGGGCAATGACGACGCGTGCTAGGTTGTTTTGTAGTCTTTGAAGTTTCTTTAGGTTGCCAGCGGAGGTCCGGACTAGGACGGAGTTGCAATAGTCAAGGCGAGACCCAACTATACAACATGCCAATGTGTTGGCAATTTCAGTAGAGATGAGAGGACGTATGTGTCTAAGAGCCTTCAGGTGAAAGTTGCATGAGCTGATGATATGGTTGGTTTGACGGTTGAAGGATAAAGTTGAATCTAGGATGACACCGAGGCAGCTGAAGTGGTCGGTGAACTTGATGCTGTGACCGAAGATGTGTATGTGTGTGGGGAGTGCTGCTGAATTGAGACGTTGCTTGGTACCTAACATGATGGCCACTGACTTTTTCGGATTAAGGGCTAGGTTGTGTGCAGTGAACCATTGTTGCACGGCGGTGGTACATTCCGAGAGCCTCTCGAATCCAGATGCATTGCTAGAATCGATGGCGGTGAATAGAATCGTGTCATCCGCGTATGAGTGATGCTTAACACCGAAACTTGCAATGAGCCGGCCGATCGGGGAAGTGTAGGCTGTGAAGAGCAGGGGACCTAGTACAGAGCCCTGGGGAACCCCGCATAATGCTATTATTTCAGGCGATGTGGACATGCCCACCCTGACTGAAGATTGCCGGTCAGAAGGGTACGAAACTATCCACTTGAGTGCTGAGCCACATATTCCGAAGTCGGATTTCAGGAGGGAAGTAAGGAGCGAATCGTTGATGGTGTCGAAGGCTGACGAAATGTCAAGACTTACAAGTGCAACAATTGAGCTGGAATCAGTGATCGTTAAAATGTCATCGAGCACTCTAGTGAGTGCTGTTTCTGTGGAATAGTTTTGACGGTAAGCTGACTGGAAGCAGCAGTAGTTTGCGGAGGAGGTGATGTGTGGTTTTAGCTGGGCGAGGGCTAGTCGTTCAAGGAGTTTAGAGAGGTTCGAGAGGTTAGTGATGGGACAATAACTAGATGGGTCATCCGGGTCTAGACTTGGTTTCTTTAACAAGGGAGAAACCAGGCCAGGTTTGAGGTTGGACGGAAAACACCCCGTAGAGAAGGAGGCATTTGCGATGTTCCTGATCATGATGGCGAGTTCCGGAGCACATTGCTTGAACAAGGAACCTGGGAGCACGTCGAGTGGAGATGACTTCAAATGAAGTGATTCAATTAAAGAGAAAACGTCTTTTGTAGACACCGGCTTTAGCGTAATTAGAAGAGTGTCTGGGTTAGTGCTTACAATTTTAGGTACCATGAGCGGGGTACAATGGTGCGATGTGTCGGTAGACGTGCACGAGTTTGCGATGGTGATTAGCTTGTTGTTGAAGTAAGTATTAAAAGAGGTGGCAAGTTTCAGTGAGGCAAGGGGATCGCTAAGGTGAGGGACCATGGTGCTACCAGGATGTAGAGGATCTTTGAGGGTTTTTCATAGAATGCGCGGTTTTCCGGTTGCTTTTTTGATGCGTTCCTCAATGTAGGAGGAACGTGTGACTAGGATCAGTTTGTTAGTTTTCCTGCAGGCGACTCTGTAAGCAAGTCGATCAGCAGGTAGACCACTGCGGGATGCGATACTTTCAAGGCGCCTCCTGGTTCGCTTAGCAATGATGGCATCTCTTGAGAGCCAGTGAGTGTCGTGGGAAGACTGCCTAGCGGTTCGTGATTTTAATGGAGCTAGTTTGTCCAGCGCCGCCCTCATGTCAGCTTCTAGTTGGAGAGCGCAGACGGTTGAATCTGATGATGGGGATGACATTGAAAGCGAATTTGCAAGGAGGTGACGAAAAGCAGAAAACTCGATACCCTTAAAATTACGCAAGTTGCGGGTGAATTTGATGGTGATTGGCTTGGGAAATTGGAGGGAAGAAAGTATGAGGCGGTGGTCGGAGTAATCAGTTTGGAAAACTCCCAGTGCAGTGATGCGTCGGTGCTGGTCAGGTTCCAAAACCAGGTCGAGCATGCTCTCAACGTTTGTTGACGAAGCTCTGGTGGGGCCTGAGTTTGTGATGACCAGGTTATGGCAGGCCAAAGTTGACTCAAGGTGACTATCGATGGAGGCTGGGGTATTGCCGGGGCAATTAAAGTCACCTGAAAGCACGAGCCTGTGAGATGGGTTAGGAATCAGATATAGGAATTCGGAAAGCTCGTTTAAGAAGGTGTTGATGCTGCCATCTGGAGGGCGATAGATGGAAATGATGGAAAAGCACTCATTGTTAGTAGTGAGGGATACGGACTGGACCTCGAAGGTGGCAGGAGCCATCGGTAGCTAGAGCTCTTTAATTTTCAAGTGTGCATTGTAAACGACCGCTAAGGCACCACCCCGCTGGTTAGTTGCGCGAGGTTTATGAAGAACCTTGTATCCTGGGGGCGCAACTTCCAGAGAAATGGCTGGCGGGGAGTCTTGCCTGCACCAGGTCTCAGTGATGAGCAAAAGGTCGATGTGGTGGTCCGAGATGGTGTCGTGAATCAGGGCTGATTTATTGGTGATGGAGCGTGCGTTGAGTAGGCCAAGGCGGATGTGCGAAGGTAGATGTGAAGATCCGTGCAGGTGAGGCGTCGAGGGAATAGAGGAGTTGGCTGGTTCGAGGTCCACCTGTGAACGGCGGCCCCTACCACCTCTGCAAGCACGGTGCCGATGCAGTCTCCGACGTTGACCTCGGAGAAGCACAAGGACAGAGAGCGTCCTCAGGAGCGCGGCTTCCAGGTGCAGATGATGAAGAGATGGTGCATGCCGTAGCCCTATTATATCAGCCCATGCTGCACCGATGGTGCTGATGAAGGGGCCCGGATTCGGGTGGACTCAAATCAGTGGCTCTGCTGCCCTGAGCAGCAAGTCGAGGTGGCGTTGTCCAAGCTCCACGCTGTCAGCAAGCACTTCCCCGTACGTAGCGGATGCAAACACGCCCGTGTAAACACTCGTTGAGCGCGTACACGGACGTACAGAACCACGCAGGCGGGGCGTACAATGGAGCAGCCAGAAGAACACGAGGTCCAGTGGATTAGCTGACCACGCACTGTGCTCCAGCTCGCAGGTGATGCAGCAGGATGGACGAACCTCGCAGAGCTCCCGTTCACTGGTGGTGCTGGGCAGCAGGCAAGTCAACTCTCTCGTGTTGAGGAGATGACAGTCTGCTTCGCGTTCCCACTCACTGATGGTGGTGAACATTGGACGGAGCACGTCGAGCTTCCACTTGCTGGCGATGCTCGGGCACGCCAAGCTCACACTCGCTGATAGTGCTGGAAGAGGTGCCTTGTGAGGACGTTGCTGGCAGGAACCGTACCCAGGGCGGCTGTTAAGCCGCGCTGCATGAACAATACAGCCAGCGTCCTCCAGCCTAAACCAATACACTTTTCGAAATCACCAAAATAAAGCCATGTAAGTGTAGTAGAGTTACCCACTCGATATTCACAAACTCGGAGAGCAAATCGTTAACAAGGTTTTCCTGCTCAAACTAACGGTCAGGGTCTCACAAGCTGTGAGAGCTGACCGTAAACAAGGTTTTCCCGCGCGACCAAACGGTCAGGGTCAGATAGGGTGAATTGGGATCGAAAAGCATATTGGGAACGACCAATCACAGGGTTCCACAAGGTGGCCGGGGATTGGACAACCCGGCCACGAGCAAGTATAAAGCCAGAGCGCTCAGAGCTCTCGGGGAGTTGAACCACACGAAGACCCAAGACAGCGGAAGAAGCTTAGGACCCTGGACCAAGCCCTCCAGCCCTTATCAGGGCTAGGGTTCAGTGTAACCAGTGGTCGGGAGACATCTCCCTAGGTCCAGTCAGAGGACACTGAAAGAGCGGGATATTGAGTAGCCTGTAGGGTACAGGGGCTTGTATGTTCTGAGTGTAACGGGTGAGGGGACCGTATATCCCTCAGTGCATAGGGATCGTGTTAATAAAAGTGTGTGCTACAAAAGACGTTGAAGAGTCCGTCTGTACAACACTACATTGGCGTCAGAAGATGGAAACAAGACGAACGAACCGCACGCGAAGTCCCCATGATGCAAGCTCCGACTCACCTGTGGGTGCCGCGGGCGGCGCTGAAGATGTTGGCGTGTTGCCAGCCGCCCCACCACCAGCTGTGCAGCCGATCGCCGCGAGCGACGCCACCCAGGCTGCTCACGCCCGCCTCGCCCAGCTGCTGCATGCTGCAGCAGCCATCCTGGAGCAACTTACCCTGGGGGCTGCGGGCGGGGAGGAGCGGCCGACGGCGGGCGTCCCCGCCATCGCAAACCCGGAAGAGAATGTCCTTCCCGCCGACGGGTCACGTGGGGGCGGAAGCCAAGTGTATGCTGGGACCTCCGGGGGCCAATCACAACACACCGCGTCATCGCAGAGCGACGCTGCCTCTGCAGGATCCTCCAGCAACACCGCGTCATCACGGCTGCCACGCCGTACAGTACATGTTGTTGACCAAGCCATCGCTGCGTTCAGGACCGAGTCCGAGCTTGACGAAGACGACGACACAGCTGCTCTACAGCAGCGACTGCCTGTCTTTCGCGAATTCTCGTCCACAGGGGGCGACTGGGCGGCATTTCAACGTCGCTTCCTCAGCCATCAGGAGATGGTGGGCTGGTCGGATGCACAAGCACTTCGTGCACTGCCAGCCACCTTGGACGATGACTCTCTCGCTGCACTCATCTCCATTCCCAAGCGACAAAGGGCGACACTACAAGCAGCACTTCAGCGGCTGTCTGATGTCTACGGACCTCCTTCCGCCACACGCCACCAGTTCTACGAGAGACGGTGCAAGCCAAGGGAGTCGCCATTGGCGTTCCGCACCGCGCTACTCGCCATGGCAAGAGCGGCTTACCCCCGCATGGACGATGAGGCTATCGACGCACTCGTCCTTCAGAAGCTGCTGGAGATGGCGAGGGGGTTGCGCCTTGTCATCCAGGCCGTGGATGACGAGGACATGTGCTCACTGCGAGCTGCCCGGAGCATTCATGCTCACTTAATGCTGGACCAGGACGAGACCATCACCGCATCGGCTACGACATCGGTGCCGGCCAGCAGGGACAACGCTCGCTCTCCTGATCGAGTCTTCTCGATGTTCAGCGCGACGCCCCAGCGATCACCGGATCGCACCAGTCGCCGCAACGACTGGGAGCGGGGATGGCCCTTCCCCCGCGGCGACGCGACGTGCTTCAACTGTGGCCGCCGAGGCCACTTTTCTTCCGACTGCCGTGCACCTCGCCGCCGCTCCGCCGGATCCCGAGACCGGGACTACAGAGCTTCCAGAGCAGCGCAGCATAACCAGGCAAGTCGCGGCACCCCACACGCTCGGCCCTCATACACACCACAACACACCATTGACTCCGCTCGGAACACGGCGTATGACACGCGGCGTTTGGCCGACTCTTCGCGACCACTGCGACCCGGGCAGTGGTCAGAGCTGGCCCATAGAGTGGTTGCAGCAACGGCGGGTTCCTCGGTGGTTGTTGGTTCGATCGAGGGGGTGGAAGTGCGCGTGCTTGTCGATACTGGTGCATCGGCCACTATCATCTCCGAGTTAATTTACAACATACTGCCCGGCCGATGTCGTTCATTGGAAAAGGTTTCCATTCCGTTTTTCACCGCTAATGGAAGTTCCCTAGGGATTCTCGGGCAAATTCGGGCTCAAATTGCCATTGGCGATATTAAATTGGTCGGACCTGTTTTTGTGTCTTCTTCCCTTGCGGTGCCGTGCCTTCTGGGAACTGATTTTCTTGCCAAAATGCCCATTAAAATCCTTATCGGTCAGGGATGTATTGAACTTCCCTCGGGCCGCCGGATGGCATTTTTACCCGCGGCCACGCATTCACGGACGGAAAATGCTTCCGTACAGGCTTTTGCGGCTTGCGCTGTACGCATTCCGCCAGGGGCACAAATGCTCGTACCCTTACGGTTAAAGAAACCGCTTGCTCCCACCGCCTCGGTAAATGGCATTTTATTGGGACCCTCCAACACAGCAGTTAACAGCCTTTCGTTGGTGGCCGCACAGACTCTTGTAGCGGGCGACAGGGAGCCATTTATACAAGTTTTGAATGTCGGTCTGTCAGACACCGTCATTCCACAGGGGACAGTGCTCGCTCATGCGACAGTGGCGCCCCTGGGGACCGGGATTGTCGGACACGTAACGAACGCTCAGCAACCTCGCCCTCAGAACGGTGACGAGGGGTGGATTGACGCTCTCTGCGCTGATGCCGGCGATTTATCCGGCTCACAGCAGAGTGATTTGCGGGCTCTTTTGCGGGAATTCTCGGATGTGTTCAGCAAATCACAATTTGATATTGGCTGCACCAAGCTGCTGCGTCACCATATTGATACCGGAGACTCTGCCCCTATCCGCCAAAACCCGTTTCGGCTCAGCCCTGCGGAGAAACAGCATGTTAAATGGGCAGTTGACGACATGCTGGCGGCTGATATAATTTCTCCTTCAAACAGCCCCTGGAGTGCTCCGATAGTGCTGGTCAAAAAGCACGATGGCAGTCTTCGATTCTGTGTAGACTTTCGGCGCCTGAATAAAATTTCCGTAGCTGACGCATATCCTCTGCCACGTATGGATGAGTCATTGGATGCCCTGGCAGGGGCGCGCTATTTTTCCACTTTGGACCTTCTGTCAGGGTTTTGGCAACTCCCCCTCGACGAAGCGTCAAAGCCAAAGACTGCTTTTCGGACACCACAGGGTCTCTTCGAGTTTAATAGATTGCCCATGGGGCTCCACTCGGCCCCAGCAACGTTTCAGAGGCTCATGGAGCTGGTCCTCGCTGGGCTCCAGTGGGACTCATGCCTGATTTATCTTGATGACGTTATTGTCTTTGGCCGCACGTTCAACGAACACATTGAACGGTTGCGCGCTGTCTTCGAAAAAATGCGAGCTGCGAACCTCAAATTTAAGCCGCAAAAGTGCCACCTTCTGCGGGAATCTGTGCGCTATCTGGGCCACATAGTCAGCCGCTCGGGTATTTCCACAGACCCTGAAAAGACTAAATGTGTCAGCCAATGGCCTACCCCCACCTCTGCTGGGGATGTTCGCAGTTTTATCGGGTTCGCGTCGTACTACCGACGTTTTGTGGCTGGTTTCGCTACAATCGCCAAGCCACTACACGCTCTTACAGCGAAAGGCCTGAAATTTCATTGGGGAGACGCGGAACAGGCCGCATTTGACTCCTTACGGAATGCTCTTGTAGCAGCACCGCCCCTGGCTTACCCCGATTTCGCAAAGCCGTTTATTCTGGACACCGATGCCAGTAACACCGGGATCGGCGGGGTGCTGTCCCAAATCGTTGATGGCGTTGAGAGGGTGGTTGCCTATGGAAGCAGGGTTTTGTCCCCTGCAGAGCAACGTTATTGCGTAACCCGACGCGAGCTGCTGGCCATTGTTTACTTTATACAACAATACAGGCCATACCTGTACGGTCAACGGTTTACCGTGCGCTCCGATCACTCTGCGTTACAATACGCTTTGCGCATTGACCAACCGTCTGGCCAGCTCTCCCGATGGCTTGAAGTCCTCCAGGACTACAATTTTATGGTGATTTACCGTAAGGGCACACAGCACAGTAATGCGGATGCGCTATCTCGCCTCCCGTCAGAACAATGCGCCTGTTTCACGGGTTCTGGCCGGTGCAAACCGCAACTAGTACGCCCGGTTGCACCTCCTGAAACGGTTTCTGCTGCCCTTCCTTCCGATCCTGCGCCGGGTGCGGACCACGAAAATCCGCCAGCAAGTGACGACTTGCTGGGGATAACGTTGGACGAATGGGGTCGGCACCAAATGAACGATGCGTCATTGGTGCCTCTGCGTCGTCGCGCATGTGATTCGTCCTCACGTTCAAGTAAATCGAACTCTTTTGCCATGCGCCGCGGTCTGCTCATGCATTGGGATGCTGATTCTTGCCAGTACAAAATTGTAGTGCCATCGGCTTTGCGGTGTTCGGCTGTGTGCGCGGCACACGAGCGATTGTCACACCTGGGTGTGCATAAAACCATTGGGTTGCTAAGATTACAATTTTACTGGCCGGGCATGCTTCACGACGTAACTGATATTTTAATGGGCTGCACCCAATGTGCGCAACGTAAACCTCCAGCGAAGCCGGCATGCCCACCGCTGCAGCACATCGCGGTATCCCGTGTGATTGAGCTGGTTGCTCTCGACATTTTGGGGCCTTTTCCTACAACGCCTCGTGGTAACAAGTACCTTCTGGTTGGGGTGGAGTATTTTACACGGTGGCCTATGGCCTGGGCCCTCCCCAACCAGTCGGCAGCAGCCGTGGTGGACGCCTTTGTTCAAGGCTATGTGCTGGACAAGGGCGCTCCAGAACGGTTGCTGACCGATCAGGGAAGAAATTTTTCAAGTACCCTGCTGAGTGAGGTATGCCGCCTGTTGGGCACTAAGAAGGTGCGCACTTCGCCCTATCACCCCCAAACAGATGGCATGGTGGAGCGGTTGCATAGAACCCTCACCTCTATGCTATGCCATCAGGTTGACGAATCCCACGTAGACTGGGACCTGCAGATCCCAGGGGTCCTCGCTGCTTACCGCATGGCGCCACATGCAGCGACAGGGTTCTCCCCATTTTTCCTAATGTATGGCAGGGAGGCCATTCCCCCCGCTGATGTGCGGCTTGGGATAGAGCAGCTCCCACAGTCATCGAAGCTCACTGACCATTTGCGGTTCAACCTGCAAAAGCTGTCTGAGGCTCGTGATGCGGCGATTGAAAATTCTGCTTCCCGCCAGCGGGCAAATTCGAGGTTGCAGGCCCCTCGCACGTCCGTGCATCAGTGGGCTCCAGGTGATATGGCGTGGCTTCATTGCCCCCAGGTGCCGGTGTCCACATCGGCTAAACTCCTAAAACCATGGCGAGGTCCAGTTGAGGTGGTCCAGGTAATGCGCCCACAGTGTGTTAAGATACGTTGGGGACGACGGCGCTGGTTCGTGCACCCCTCTCGTCTGAAGCCATTTGTTACGCCGCGCGGCTCTGCGTCACACTCAAAACACGAGGGCCGAGCGTGTGATATGCCCGACGAGCTGGATGTCGCCCCGTTGGTACCTAATCCACAGCGCAGACGTCTCATTCCTCCCGCAGATGATGCGGGACTGAGGGAGCCGTGCGAGCCACGAGTCTCTGCACGAAGGCCCCGTGAGCCGCCCAACATGTTTGCCAGGATGCCTGACCCGTCTACAACAAGAGTCTCTGCAAAGAGACCTTCTGACCCACCCAACATGTTTGCCAGGATGCCTGACCCGCCCAACATGTTTGCCAAAATGCCTGACCCGCCCAACATGTTTACCAGGATGCCTGACCCGCCCAACATGTTTGCCAGGCTGCCCGACCCGTCTGCTCCAAGGGTCCACGCAGAGAGGCCTCCTGCCCCTGCTGACATTTTTGCCAGGATGCCTGGTCAGCCTGCAGCCCGGAAAGGGGCACCCATCCCCTACGATGGGCCCGCGAAATACACACGGGCTAGATCGCGTCGCTTTTCTTGATTGCCCATAATTTTTTTTTGCGGCAGCTGAATGCTGCATGCGTTGTGCGTCGCGAATGTCGTTATTTGTGATTGGTTCTGACCATGTACATATGTTGCGTTGTTGATGGGGGGGGGGGTATTTATAGTGGGTGTTCCTGTTCTTGTTGGATGTTCCTGTTCTTGTTGGTTGTGGCACACACACACTTTGATTCATTGGTGGGGATTTTCTGCTTGTAACAGCCGGGACGGCTGAGGCTTCCGAAGGGGAGGGTGATGTAGTAGAGTTACCCACTCGATATTCACAAACTCGGAGAGCAAATCGTTAACAAGGTTTTCCCGCTCAAACTAACGGTCAGGGTCTCACAAGCTGTGAGAGCTGACCGTAAACAAGGTTTTCCCGCGCGACCAAACGGTCAGGGTCAGATAGGGTGAATTGGGATCGAAAAGCATATTGGGAACGACCAATCACAGGGTTCCACAAGGTGGCCGGGGATTGGACAACCCGGCCACGAGCAAGTATAAAGCCAGAGCGCTCAGAGCTCTTGGGGAGTTGAACCACACGAAGACCCAAGACAGCGGAAGAAGCTTAGGACCCTGGACCAAGCCCTCCAGCCCTTATCAGGGCTAGGGTTCAGTGTAACCAGTGGTCGGGAGACATCTCCCTAGGTCCAGTCAGAGGACACTGAAAGAGCGGGATATTGAGTAGCCTGTAGGGTACAGGGGCTTGTATGTTCTGAGTGTAACGGGTGAGGGGACCGTATATCCCTCAGTGCATAGGGATCGTGTTAATAAAAGTGTGTGCTACAAAAGACGTTGAAGAGTCCGTCTGTACAACACTACATAAGCAATGAAACAGTGATCATAGGAACTAAGACGGAATTTTCACAATAAATGACATAAACAACATGTACTACCAAAACCCTGCAGCCATAGCTGGCTGCATGAGTCACTCCACAACAGCAGGAGCATCAATCGGAGTATTATAATTTTTCAATGCACCTTTAAGATCAGTACACTAAATCAAAACACAGGTCATACTTTGCAGCGATCATCCGGAGCGAAATATTCAATGTTAGACCACTGAATAGCACTGGCAGCTAGGGGTGTATAACTCCTCTAGAGCAGTTTTGAGTGAAGATCTCATAGGTAGTGACTCAAGTTTCAATTTATTGGCAACAGCATTCCAGACCCTGGGGGCATCAATAGCAAAGGCCCTTCCTCCAGTATATGTACGGCAATAGGGAATATGAAGCTGATAAATGAGTGTAGACCTTAGGTCAAATTTGTTCTTTGAAACAGAGAGGAGATGCAGCAGGTAATCTGCGGATATTTTGAAAGTGCATCATGAATAAATAAGATCTGGTGCACAAGCCGTCGAACATTCAGAGATGTTAAGTTTGACCCAATGTAGAGATCACAGTGGTGAGTCCTATATGGGCAGTTCAATGCAAATCTTAAGGCCGAGTGATACATTGAGTCAAGCTTCTTCAGTACAGTACTTGGGGCTGATTTATACACGATGTCGTCTAACACTCAGCATAAACAAGTGTGTTTCTTCAGCTGTAACTGCGACTAAGCAGTCCTTTTAAAGGATCCACTCTGCTCACCCCACGTGGGGAACGGGCTACAAAAGTGCAACATAGTCTGTCTCACTCCTTCCCGACTGGATAACCACGTTCAGAAGGATCCCCATTACTGTGGTGGAAACAATAAAATTCAGAAAATTACCTTTGGGAACTGGAATGTCAGGACCCTTATGGACAACCATAAAAGTGAACGCCCAGAATGCTGCACCATAATCGTGGCCCGGGAACTCAGACGACACAACACTAACGTGGCTGCCCTCAATGATACTCGACGAGAAGAGGAGGGGCAGCTCAAGGAACAAGGAGGTGGCGGTACCCTCTTCTGGAAATGCAGACAGGAAGAACAGCGGCAGCTGCACGGAGTTGGTTTCTCCTTCAAAAATGAACTTGATGAGTTACCTATCGGAATCAGTGAGCACCTCATGGCTATGTCTCAAACGGGTGGGGAGCCAATATTCCACTGTCATCAGCGTATATGCCCTGACTCTTCACTCCAATTATGAAACCAAAGAAGAATGTTATGTCAACCTTGGCTAGGTCCTTTCTACTGTTCCTGTGGGAGACAAACTTATTCTGCTCAGTGATGTTCATGCCAGAGTTGGAAGAGACATAAACCTCTGTAATGGAACCATCGGGAAGGAAGGAATGGGTAAAGTCAATTCCAACGGCATCCTTCCCTTGACTAAATGCACGGAAAATGGAGTCATCATCATCAACACTCTGTTACGCCAGAAAAACAAATACAAAACATCATGGCATCGTCTGTGATCTAAGCACCAGCACTTGATCGATTACGTCATTGTCCATGCCCAGGATCCCAAAGATGTCGGCATCATCCAGGCTCTCCTAGTAGCTGCTGGTGGCTGGACTGATCATCGACTCATCTGCTCAACCATGCTCATAAAACTGGCTCCCAAGCGACGGCTTCATCGGAAGAGATGTCTACAGAAGATTAACATTGAAGCTTTATAGGACTCCATTAAGCAAGACCTCTTCCGCCAATGCCTCAATGAAAAACTATCAAACTTGATTCACCAACAGTGGGAGAATATAGGCCGTCAGAGAAAGTGCTTCAAGGATGTCCTCAAGGCTAACATGAAGAAGTACTCCATCGACACTAACTCAAGGGAGTCTCTTTCCCAGGATCACCTCACATGGAGACAGTCTATTTTAAGGAGCCAAACATTTTAAAACTTAAGAGCAGAAACAGGAAAAGTGGGAATGGCGGAAACAACAGGCTGCTGCCCGACTGACTAACGCAGTTCCACCCACCACTATTTCTGGACACGTGCCCGAGTTGCGGCAGAATCTGTCGATCCCAGATTGGTCTCTTCAGCCATCTTTGGACCCACAGAAAATCCAAATTTTCTCTAGAAGACAATCATCCTTGATTGTGAGGGAAAGCCTATGATGACACTACTTGGGTCCCTGGTTCCATTCAGAAGCACACAGTTGGGTTCATATTTTTACTTCCACCACAGCGTTCCGGACCCTATCCACTGCTATTTGTGACTCAGTCTATGGGCCTCTGAGTCTATAGGTTTCTACGTGTAATAAAGGACTCTTTCACTGTGTCTGTCTCCGTTGTCCTTTATTTGGGTTCTTACAACTTTCCCTACACGGCCCTCGCTCAGAGCCTTCTCCGCCTCCCGCTTGGCAGCTTGGCAGCTGCCGTCGCTCACGTAGCCCTTTTTCCTCGCTCCCGATGCAACTCCGCTGCTGGCTTTCCTCTTAGCCTCTCCGCCCTTGAGCAGTCTCTCAGCTGCTCTCTCTGCAGCCCCACCGCTGCTCTCCGTCTCTCCCGTGCCCGGACACCGCTGGCCAACGGTGCCGAGTCCCGTCTTGTGGCGATCACGCCACTCTCCACTCCCTGCCCTGCGTGGCCTTCTCCCGTCTTTATTCTTACACTCTCCTCCCGTCTCTTCCGGTTACCGCCCTTAATAGCTTTTCCCTCTCCCCCACGTGACCTAACCCCTCCCCCCGTTACGTCATATCCGCGAGGCCGTTTACGCCCGCATTACATATGTACAACGTTAGTTCATGGGCTTCTCTGGACAGGCAAGATATTGGTAATATGAAGCCGTAATTTTCACAGTCCCGATGTGTTCTATGTGTCGATAGCTCAAGGAGCTGGAGAAAGCCACGGCCACAGTCTTCACCAACACCACCACTGCCTCCAACGCCGCCCTGGCAGCCACATGCAGTTCTGCTGTCACCACCAGGGATGCTGCTGGGAGATGCATCGACACCCCCACCCCGACTGCTTCTGGCATATCATTCACCCCCACCGCCATGGCGCTTGATGTTGGCAGATTCAGCGCTGCCACCCCAGCTGCTGCTGGCAGCTCCAATGCCACCACCACCACCCCGGCTGCTGCCTGGAGATTCATCGCCCCCTTTACCACCATGGTCGCCACATACAGATCCAATGCCGCTACCACCACCCCGGCTCTCGCCGGGAGATCCAACGCTGCCACCTCAGCAGCTGCTGGCAGCTTCCTCACTGCCACCACCACCCCGGTTGCTGCCGGGACATCCAATGCTGCCACCCCAGGTACTGATGGCAAATAAGAATCCCTGACTAAGAATTCATGGATTAAAAACATAATTCTTCTACAAATAGATGGCACAAGCACTTGGCATGTCATTCGTGTTATATTACTCGGATAAATCCATCCGGGTAACTGTTGGTCATAGCATTCTGGTGGATCACGGAACATGTTCAAATATACCAGATTGGATCACAGTGCTTTGTGGTTAGTCAATAAACACCACCGATTCAGTAACCAATATTTTTGTGAAATCATCTTCACCACAAGGGGGTCAGTGTCTTGGCTGGTTAAGAAGTGGGCATAAGCTGTCCTAAACTATGAATACATCATGACGCTAATATACCTCACCTGACTGTTTGTCCTGGTTGGCAAGGTTAAAATTGTAAATTTAAGAAAATTGCGCCACTGTTTCAACCGCTGCGATGGGAAAACGAACCAGTAACTTCTGGTTTGCAAATTCAGAGTGCAAACCGTTTGTTACTTCAGGGTAGCGTTTCTCATAACTGCCACTGATCTTTTTATTGTTCACCTCTGCTTGCGAGCACAGTGTAAAACCCAGAGTGTGTGCCCACTCATGCACCTCTTACCTCTTGTTGACACCGCATGCATGATGCACTAGTACTGTCTGGGTTTTTTAGGCCGGGGAGAAGGCGAGCCCCATGGGGTGGACTCCGGAGGGTTGTAGCCTGGAATCTGTAACAGCGGACATACAAGATGGCACAAACGTACAACAAAGTTGAAGATCACCCAAATAAGCCTTAACAAACTGTGCTGCTGCGACATGGCCCACCAGGAGGTGGGTGGCCAGCACCACGCGCATGCAGCCACCTCTGTCTCCCCTGTGCTCATGTATACACACTGCACCAGGTACTCATTTAAGCCAGAGTTTACCTAGGATAGGCACAACACCGGTTCGGATAAGGCAGACTATCTGCCTAAGCAGCTGTCCCCCTCTCTTTTTTTCTTCCTGATGACGAACGCTTGTGTTACGATCGAAACGTCATAGTTTTTTGTTATTTTTGGTTATTTTCTTTGAACCTATCTACGTGACGTTACCGAAAGACCCAAAGAATATGAATTCCTGCAGTCACGAAAGCTTTAAGTCAAGATTTATTTTTACATTTGTTTACCCTGAAAAAAGTCAAGACTCTTCTTCATGAGGGTCCTGCGAAGTTTTTGCTGTCGCTGTGTAGTCCCAATTGAGAAATTTGCAGGTGATTTTTCAGTATTGGGATGTTTTGCCCAATGACAGACTCGTTGTATTGGGTATTTTGTTTTACTATGGGAGGAAACTAGAGAACGCGGAGGAGACTCAGAAGAGGGAGAGAACATACAATCATCACTCACTCACACATTCACGTTAACTCACTCGCACACACCCTCACTTAAACACTCCATTTCACTTACACACTCTGATGAACAGGGGGAGAGATGCCAACTCCACGCAGAAACGTGCTCGAGTCGGGAATCAAACCCAGCTTTCTTGCTGCAAGGCGCAAGGGTGACTTACCAATGTGCCACCCTGCCGCCCATGGCGACGCGTAAACTACATCAATACCAGTTTCCACGGACTCCATTTCATATGTACCCTGTGCCAGGGGGACACTGGGGGCAGCTGCCCTTTTGCAGCCAAGGCCTTGCAAGCGGGCTTTACCCTGCCAGTTGGTTTGTGATGTTATTAGGCGGCGTCCCCAATGGAAGAATTTGCGAGTAACTTCCTCAAATTTGGATAATTACGCTGCACAACACTTGGCCGACACTCTTTTTAGAATCATGTACGTGTTCGCACTAACAGTGTCGACTGCGAAGCAGACTGCGGTATTAACCAGAGCGGCCACCGGCCTTGAACCGAGACCCTCTGCAACAATTCGATAAACACGCTGTGGTTTAAAGTTTATCAGAACGGAGAATGCATTCGTTTAAAGAGTGCATGTTTGATCGTGTTAGTTGTGTAAGACGTATGCTGTGAATTATGCTGCAAAACAGTTTGATATTATAGATGTTTCGTTGATCGCATGCCGCGTTAAATATGTATACTCTTTGGTTCTTTCGGTAAAGTCAAGTAGGTATAAAATAACTTTACCAAAATAACCAAAGAGTATGGATCTCTGCAGTCACGAAAACTTCAAATCTAGATTAAATATGTATACTTGAATCCGAACAATAAGAAAGATTTGAATTGCTTGCTTTTGCATAGAGATTTGATTTAATAGAATAAGCGCCCACGTACAAATGAGCAACATCTCATAATATAAATTAACTTCCTCTCTCCAATATTATACATTTTCAAGAAGTAAAATTTCAAGGGGTATTTCATTATATGATGTGACTCCAGAACCTCACTTTGGTTCTTTCGGAAAAATCATATTTTATATATTTTATCGTCTATATTTCGTCTTTTGACCTGGACGTGTACGGGCGGGATAGACCACGTGCTGAACGTGGTACGTGTGGGCTGCCTACGGCCACTCGCTAATGAACCGCCGCCGAGGTTGCCGAGCTACACACACCTTTCCTTGTTGAGCGTCACAGCTGCAGAGGTTCATTCACTTTTGAAGGTCCTCCAGCTTCGCAGATCCTCAACAACTCACAACAGTGGAGTAAATTTTACCTACGGGATGATGACCGTTATGATCAGGATACTGTAATGGCATTGCTCTTGCTGCTGCTACCAATATTAATGTTGTTTCTGATGACGATGTTGTGGCTGCTGCTGTAGCACTAAATGTAGGAATCAAATAAATGCAGTGCTCGTGTAACGTTTTGATAACTGTCAATGCAAAGGGGAACGTATGCGTTTAATGGCAGTATTCAAATTCAATAACATCTGGAGAAGCAAGCAAATCTGTTGCAAGACCAAGCTGAAAATTTTAAGAACATGCGGGTTCAGTAACACCTTTGTATGCCTGCGAGACTTGGGCATTAAAAAAAGACTAACAGAAATAAGATACTGTCACTCGAAATGTATTGCTACAGAAATATGCCGCATCTAAGCGGGACCCAAAGAGTGACAACTGTAGAAGTGAGAAAAAGGCTGCACATAGAAGAAGACAACCTGATGATGATGCAGGCAGTGATGGGAAGGAAACTGGCACTATTTGGACAACAGGAAAATTAAAAGTGTGTTGTTCAGAAAAATGGAAGGAACCGGAAAGAGAGGAAGAGCTAACAGAGAATGGTTTGACGACGACATCATTAAGAGATTGGTGCCAGAAGATGTAGCCACTACCTGAGACATATTGGCACTACAAGACAGAGAGGAAAGTGGAAAGAACAAATGACGAAATGTGCAATGGACACCTACTACTATGAGCTATCTGCCCATGGAGTTTAAATTCACTTTTGCACCACATTCCCCTGACTAACGTGCAGTATTTGCCCCACGTAAGGTTCGAGGGATAACGCCACTGGTAAAACAAGTCACAGCAACCTGAACTGTTAACAAGAAAGGTAAGTTTGACAATGCGAGAGGATGATCCAGATTCGTGGCATTGTTGCTAATGCTGACATTGTCCCGACTTGCTGCTAATGATGACGATGTTGCTGCTGCTGATGCTACTTCTGTTTTTGATCATATAACTGCTGCTGATGATGATGCTGATGATGATATTGCTGTTTTTGATCATGTAACTGCTGCTGTAACACTGGATGTAGAAATGTACGATATGCTAAATTAAGTTTAACACGTAGGCTTTCGCGACCAATATTATTCATAATCAACGTTTTTGGGTTTAGATCGCGTTATTTATAAATGTGTCGTAACCCTCCACCACCCGACACGGCCAATCAGTAAAAAAGTGTCACGTTGACAAAAGACAAATTAGTTCACTGCTTTAGCCCACTGGTGTGTTGAAGCGCGAAACCACAACATTTACAATTTGAGTACGATGTTTCGCTGGTAATTGCATCCAGCATCATCGGGCAATTCGCCAGAATGGTGAGGCTCTGCTGTGTCTCCCGTTCTTATATAGAGCAGCAGCAGGGTGACGTCATCATTAACTCATTAACTCATCAGGTGCAAAGATTTGAGGGGGGAGTTATTGTAATTATATACTAGATTAGTAATCAGGCTATTGTTACGAAGATATTCAAATCCTAGCAGCTGATAAGGGCCGCACTACAGTAGTGATGTCACGAGCCGATTATGATAATAAAATTAAAGATTTATTAGAGGAAAGTACCTACATTAAAATTAAACGAGGTCCAACTAATACTTTGGAACGTAAGACTACTGCAATCATTGCAAATTCATTAATCCCAAAAAATGAGCAATTCCTAATTAAGCCAAGGGCTTCAAAACCACCTAACCTAGACTGTATGGGCTACCAAAGATCCATAAAATCGGCATCCCTTTACGACCCATAGTCAGTACAATTGGCTCTGCCACATATAAATTAGCAAAATATGTAACTAAACAAATACAGCCTTACATCGGTAGGACATCATCACTCATAAGAAATTCAGAACATCTTGTGAATATGATCAAAGATATTAAACTTAACCCTAATGATATTTTGGTGAGTTTTGATGTGATTTCGCTATTCACTAAGGTTCCAGTGAGCGAGTCGCTTAAATTACTTGATACACTGGTAAAGAATACAGGTTTACCAAAACAGATTCCGAAACTCGCAGATCATTGTTTAAATAACACTAACTTCTTATGGAGAGGTAAATTCTTTAAACAAAGGGAGGGAGCAGCAATGGGCTCTCCTTTATCTCCTGCTATAGCAAATTTGTACATGGAAAACTTTGAAACCAGAGCACTTGCCTCGAGCACATTAAAACCATCCTTTTGGTTTAGATATGTGGATGACACTTTGGTTGTCTGGCCACATGGTAAAGATACACTTAACGATTTTCTAAATCATCTCAATGCACAAAACCCGGCCATTCAGTTCACCATGGAAATGGAGGTGAATAACACACTCCCGTTCCTGGATATTTTACTTGGGCATGGCCTAAATGGTAACATAACACACAGCGTTTACAGCAAGCAAACGCACACTGATGCCTATCTGAATGCAGATTCGCATCATCACCCAGCTCAGAAATCCTCTCTTATCAAGATGCTCATACATCGGGCTAAAACAGTGTCAGATGGTGAAAGTCTAGTGAGAGAGATTAAACATGTTAAAGAAGCACTAAGACAGAATGGCTACAATAATGCTCAAATTAACAGAGCACTAAATGCCAAATCACGATCGCAAAGTAACACTGCTGAAAGCGATCAGATTATTAAAACAATAAAAATACCATTTATCTCAGGAGTAACTGACAAATTTGCAAAAGCAAAACATTACAGTAAGATTTGGTACAGTACACAAAATTCAACAACTAGTAACGTGCACTGAAGACGAATTACCTAAATTATCAACAGAAGGTGTATATCGGATTAATTGTGTATGTGGCAGATGCTATATTGGACAGACAGGGCGCAACGTTAGTGTAAGACTAAAAGAACACCAGAGAAATATTAAATTATCACAAACACAACTGTCGGCAGTGGCAGAACATGCATGCCAACAGGGACACTCAATTGATTTTGACAACGTTGAAGTGTTGTGTAAAACTAGTTACTACTGGCAAAGACTAATTAGAGAATCTATTGAACTTGAGAGAGACAGAAATAACTTTAATCGCTCAGACAGCTACAGGCTTAGTGTGGCCTGGAAGCGTATTATTAAATAATATACATTACAATTCCTTATAAGGGAAACAAACACTAACTGATTACTAATGTAGCATAATCACAATAAAACACATTCCAAATGATTACCAATCTACAACTCGCATCGTAACAATAGCCTGATTACTAATCTAGTATATAATTACAATAACTCCCCCCTCAAATATTTGCACCTGATGAGTTAATGAGTTAATGATGACGTCACCCTGCTGCTGCTCTATATAAGAACGGGAGACAGCAAAGCCTCACCATTCTGGCGAATTGCCCGATGATGCTGGATGCAATTACCAGCGAAACGTCGTACTCAAATTGTAAATGTTGTGGTTTCGCGCTTCAACACACCGGTGGGCTAAAGCAGTGAACTAATTTGTCTTTTGTCAACGTGACACTTTTTTACTGATTGGCCGTGTCGGGTGGTGGAGGGTTACGACACATTTATAAATAACGCGATCTAAACCCAAAAACGTTGATTATGAATGCTAAATTAAGTTTATTCTAAATTTAGCAAACAGAAAAAATGTAAATATGGAGTTTCAGTTACATTTTGCATTAACGTGCAGTCATTTCCCTATGCAAGGCTCCATGCCAAAGTGGCGCAGAAGAAATCTCAGTGAAGTTATCTGGCTTTGTGCATGCACAACAGCTGATGTCACGCATCCCCCCCCAACCCTCTGCGTCGGCCGTGTATCCCGCACAAATCCATAGAAAGGAAGCAGGGTTTCGGGCATGACCACCTCAGCAGTACTTAATTCAGCTCACTTGGTTTCTATAATTAAGGACATTTCACTATCTCCAGGTTATTTGCTTGTCAGCTTCGATGTAGTCTCTCTGTTCACCAAGGTAACTGTACCTAACACCAAAGCAATAATTGAAGACTTGGTCCAACAGGGACTGAATCCTGATGTACCAACTTTGGTGAGGCACTGCCTTACCAACACTTACTTCATCTGGAATGGTACATTTTACAAACAAAAGTAAGGTACCCCTATGGGTTCTCCCTTATCACCAGTGGTAGCGAATGTTTTCATGGAGAAATTTTAAACATATGCCATTCTGACATCCACCCTGTCCCCTGTGAAAGAGATACGTAGATGACACTTCCGTCATCTGGCCAAAAGCGCCACCCAGCATTGAACCCGTTTTTCAACCACATCAATTCCATCCACCCATCCATCAAATTCACCATGGAAGTGGAAAATGATGGCAAGCTACAATTCCTGGATGGTTTGATCGAGAAGAGGCCTAATGGCTCGTTGGGACATTCCGTCTACAGGAAAGCCACCCACATTCCTATCTAAAGCCTGACTCCCACCACCATCCGGCCCAGAAGAACTCCCTCATCAAAACACTACACCATAGGACCCGCTGCATCTCCGTCCAGCGCCAACTAGCCAGTGAACTGGAGCACGTACACCAAGCCCTCAAGATGAATGGATACTCAGACTGCACAATCCGCAAAGCTGTATCCCCAACCATGGGGAGACAACCATCTGAGCACCCAATCAAAACCATCACCTTGCCATACATAGCAGGTGTTACCAAAAAGATTTCCAAAATCTTAAACAAACACAAGATCCAGGTCCGATTCAATACGGTACACAAAATCCATGATTTGATCCCATCTGTGTAGGATGTCATTCCTGACATGCAATACCCTGGCATCTACAAACCAAGTTGTGTCTGCGGCAGCAGTTACATTGGGGAAACGAAACTACATGTCTCGGACCGTGTTTCGCAAACACAAGGCAGATTTGAAACACGGCTGTTATCTCCGACTGCATTGCCCTGTTAGGTGCCTCTGCATTAACGGGCTGTAGTCTCACTAACATGGCCACCTCTGCTCCCTTAGCCTTGATGTCTCGATGGTTCTAGCTGTGTGATGGGCTTTGTGTCTCACTGGCGCGACCACCGTTGCGGTGGTTCTCTTGCGTGGACGCGCTTGCCTCACAGTGCAGTTGGCAGCGCCGGAGCTTGTGCTACACATAAACATGACATTAACTTGCTAATCCCCAAATCTCCCTGCTAATCTTCCATTAACACTGCTGTTGTGCGCATATGCGACAATACTCTTATGCAGCGACGGTAGCTCATTTCATGCAAATCTTTCTCCCTAATCTCTCTCTCCCTAATCTCTCCCATTAACACAACTGACGTACTTGCGTCCGGGGATGGAATTCCTTTCCAACTCATACCCCACTTGCTTGCCCATCGCCACGTAAATAACCTTGTTGTAACAGCTCTCTCGCTGGTTCAGCAGTTCCACTGCTGGATTATTTTTTCCGCCTGAGGATGACCGCTTTGTGTTGCGATCGAAACGTCGTGATATATTATTTGGTTTATTTTATTTTTCTACCTACGTGACTTTACCAAAAGAACCAAAGAGTATGGATTCCTGCAGTCACGAAAGCTTAAAATCATTATTGTGCTTTAATGAATACATTTTATATTAGTGTGTCTTCGCAATGTTACACAGTAAATATAATCTTCAAGGACAACTCTTACAGTCCCATCATTACCACCATCTTCATAATCACCATCATCACCAAATGTATCATCATTATCATCCTAACCATCTGTATAATCAATCACAATCTGTATCATCACCACCAAAGACAAATACTCCCCATATAGGCCGAATAGACTGTTGGGGCAAGTGCTGTTAGCGAGCACCTATGAAGACCAGCATGGCACACGAGGTCAACACCACGCCGGGCCGCCTTTATCTCCACAGCAGTGTTTACACCACACCAGGTACTTATTTAAGGCTGAGTCGACCTAGGAAGCCCATGACCGTTTCAGATAGTCGTTTCCTGCATTGGGCATGAGCGAGAATTTACCTCGGGTCGCCGGGTTCATAGCAGTGTGCTTATCGCTACGCTACCCCTACCCACCACCTGTATCACCATCATCTTCCAGAGTTAATATATATCATGTCAATATCTGGAAATGCTTGTATTTGTAATAAACAATTCACAAGTAGTTGTCACTCACCCACACTCAAATTGTCAGAAAGGAATGAAAGATGAAATATCTTCAGAACTCTACATCCTGAAACTAAAATAATTATTTGTATTTTACCAGGTAAGGCCCACTGAGCTCGGGAGTCCTGATTCCACTTCTGGGAGTGTCAATTACAACGCCATGGAATTGTATATGTTGACACATGACCAAGCATATGTGTTTGTGTGCACGTATGTGTGTATGCGTGCCTTCAAATGCGCGTGCGTGTGTATGCGCGTGTCTGCACGTGTCTGCACGTGCGTGTGTGGAAAATAACTTTAGCCATGACAATTGGGATCTATTAGGTTTAAGAGCCTTGCACACATAAACTGGTGGGTGTGTGAACTCACCAGTGTGGAGCTCACCTCACCGGTGAGCTGGTGTGTACGCTGTTTAATCTGTAAGCTCACTACTGTGTGTGTGCGCCCACGAGTTTGTAAGCTCACTGATGTGTAAACCTGCTGGTGTGTGCTCTTTGGTGTGTGGCCTCACTAATGTCCAGCACATTTTTGTGGAAGCTCACTAGTTTGCAAGCACACGAGTGTGCCGGTGAGTGTGTGTGATTGCGGTGTGTGCGACTGTGCGGTGAGCGTGCGGTGAGTGCGTGCGCCGGTGGGTGATTGCAAGTGTGCGGTGTGTGCAGTGAGTGTGTGTGGATGTGCAGTCGGAGTGCCGGTAAGTGAGTGCGTGCGTCACATGCACAAAGGGCATGCCTTTCAAGTGATGAACACGCGATGCAGGTGTTTGCCTCGTATGTCACGTACACATGACGCACGTGGCCCGTGCGCGTGACGCGTGCTCCGCGCTGCCGTGTGCTTTGGCCAGAGCCGTCAATAGCGGGTGCGTGGGCCCCCCGATGCCTTCAAACTAGACTGGAAGCATTACATGTGACACTGATGTCTACACGCGGGGCCTCCCCAAAAGCGGTCGGCCGAATTTGCAGTATACTAGGGGAGGGCTCTTGATTTGGCATACGCGACACGCACGTTGTGTGCGCTGTGCGTGGGGTGACTAGCCCGATGTGCGTGCTGGGCAGGGCAAGGGGGACTGCCATTGATTGTGTCGAGACTTTTTGCATGGGTGACGAGATGAACGCCCAAATTCAACGCAGGCTGCCACACAAGGGCTGCACATTTCAATGTTGAGCAGGTCCCTGTGTGTCTGTGCGTGCGGGTCCATGTGTGTGTGTTTTTTTCTGTGTGCGTTATGAGGGTAGCAGTGGCGCAGTTGATAGTAAGCTACGCTTTAAACCCCACAAACATCCGAGTTGGATTCCCGCTCATAGCCAACACCAGTGACGATTATTTATCTGAACCGATCCTGGGTCACCTAAACCTCAAATGAAAACCTGGAGCGGTGTGTATACGTCACCACTTGGTAGACAAAGGCGGCCGGGTGTGGTGTTGGCCACCCACAACCTGGTAGACCGTGCCGACCTTCATAGGTGCTTGCCAACAGCACTTTCCACAACAGTCTGTTAAGGCTATATGGGGGATCTTCGTCTTTGTAGTGGGAAACCCGTAGGTGTGTGCATGTGAGGGCAGAAACCTGTACTTTGTGACCGGGCGACGCCAATTTCCTTCCTCATGGTAGACCAGGGCGTCCTGGTCTTTGTACTCCTGCTTGTATTTGGCCGCAATTACACCCAACATGGACGACCCCATCACCTGTGTTCAAACAAGTGTTACACAGTACATACGCACGCGCAATAAAGCAACCTCAAAGCTCATACACTTTTGAATTTCATATAAAACCACTGTGGGCCTAGAACATGTAGTTACCAATCCGTGTGCATTATTTATTTGTTGGTCATTCCGATGGCAGCACAAACAGAAGCTGCATCCATAACTTCCCAATCTCCACAGTCCCAGGCCAAGGTCCATCCATGGAATTAATACAAATATATACTTATTAGAGGGTGTTTTTGTTTGTTTGGGTTAGATCGCGTAAATATTAGTAAGGTTTGTCACGTAAACAAAACATGCCAATTAGTTACTAGTTCAGCACACCGGTGTGTTGGAGAGTAAACCCACAACATTTACAATTCAAGTACCGTGACGTTTCGCCTGTAACTACAACAACAACCTGCCTCGTCAGGCGACAGACACAGTTGTGATGAAATCCTCCCCCTGTCTCGGTCTTAAATAAGACGGGGGGAAAATGTGATGTCGTCACTTGTAAGCATATTGGATACGAGGACTAGAGGGGGCGGGGGGGTGTTCATGTATCCATGTAAATTACAATGGATATCTGTTATTGGTTGAGTTATTCACAGTTAATCAACAGACAATGGCACACGAGCAGTCCATGCGGTCCGCACCACGCCCGGCCGCCTTCGTCTCGCCAGTGTTGACGTTTACACAACTCTACTCGGTTAAGGCTGAGTCGACCTTGAGGAAGGCTCGGGACAGGTTCAGATATTCGCCGCTACTGCTTTTGGCCGTGAGCGTGAATGAACTTGGCTGGCTGAGCACAACGTAGCTACGGTAGCAAGTTGCCACGGGGTTCTACAGCAAAGTGGCAGAACCACCACCCCTCTACACCGCTCCCATCCCCCGCGCGGCCCTCACGGCCACTCCACCTCACCGCGTGCAACTCGCACACACACAGGGTCTACTACTGGCCCGTACGTGTTTACAGCATGTTAAACACTTCTTTCACGCCGTACATAGTGGACACTGTGTGTGTGTGCTGCGAGCTGAGTGGTGGAGGTACCTGGCAACAGTTGAACCGAGCCCACTCGGCTTCTTCATCCGTGGCGACCAGAGTACAGTCGTAACTATATTCTTGGTTCTTTCAGGTAAAGTCACGTAGATAGAACATAACAATGAAATAAAAATAAATTAAAATAAAAGCAAAAAACCCGCGACGTTTCGATCGCAACACGTGATGAAGACCGCTTGTGTTGCGATCGAAACGTCGTGGGGTTTTTGCTTTAATTTAAAATGTTATTTTCTATCTACGTGACTTTACCGAAAGAACAAAAAATATGAATTCCTGCAAATCACGAAAGTTTCAAGTCAAAATTGACAGTCGCAACAACTCAGGCCTGGAGGAAGCAGTGGACCACGTGGGCTTCAGGTTTGTTACCTTAGCAACAAGTGACGTCACTTCCCTAGCAACGTTCGACCATTACGGACTCTTCTTCGTGGGAGGTGGACGCGCTCTCCGTGTGCTTGAAGATCGCATTCGGGAGCACTCTTCGCCCACGTCGTCAATAAACATCGTTAACGCGGTTAAATTACTTGGTAAACCTGACAAACATCAGTGAGGTTGAACACTTCATTAACATAGCCAAATCTATTGACAAACGTGACCATCCGTGACTTCTCTTTCGGCCTTCAAGGCGATATCGTCCGTGAGTACATCTACACGCGCGCTGTATCAGGATACAATTAATCTGAGAGAATATCTGTATAAAATAAAAGGGAAATTTATAATATATTGCACTTAAGTGCAATATATATCACGTCTGTGACGTCACCTCTGTGACGTCACAGCTCACTTGCCGTGCAATCTATATCACGTCTGTGACGTCACATTTGTGACGTCACCGCTCACTTGCCGTGCAATATTTCACATCTGTGACGTCTATGACGTGACCCGCATCCAGCAGCGTTACGCAGTGTGCCTGCTGACTTCACTCACCCCCCCTCCAACCCTCCGCGAAGGCCGTATATCCCGCACAAATGCGCGGCTGGGGCGGCGGGAAATAATGGATATATACTAGACTACAAACTTTCAATTTGGCATGTGGCTAGCTTCCATACTGTACACAATGTAAAAAGTATCAAAATATACTTTTTTTATTTGGGTGGGGGGGGAACAATGGATCTGACATTGCACAACAAGTGAGCGGTGACGTCACATCTGTGATGTCACCCGCATGCGGCAGCGTTACGCAATGTGCCTGCTGACGTCACGCACCTTCCCCCACCCTCGCGTAGGCGTTGTATTAATCCAAGACAAGAATCCAAGTCCCGAGCGAAGCCGGGTAATAAAGCTAGTTTCTGATAAATTATGTTAATCCTCAGGGAAGCCAATCAGCATCAATGGGAGGGCTAACAGCCAAGGAATTTCACCAGTGTGCTTTTTCGATTCACAAATCGTCTTTTTTGATCTACAAATCGTGACAGGAATCACTGCTGATTAAAAGAAAATGCCTCTGCTTGATCACTGCTTGGTCACGTAAACACAAGTATTAAGAATCATAGTTCGATCACTGCTCGATCAATGCTCGATCACATAGATACATGTAATGTGGTGCCATGGTGGCGAGATGTTAACTACCTCGCCTGGTGTACAGGAGGTTGTGGGTTCGACCCCAACCCTGACACCTGGCTGAGATCAATTTCCATGTGATAAGCCACTTTAATGAGCTATCATTTGTGGCCAGGACACGTCTGATAAAGAGCTATGTCGTTCAGTGGGCCTTACCTGGTAAAATAAGAACAATTCATAGTTTTTTTTTAATTTATTATCTAATTTGTCAATGCTGGAACAATGCTCGATCACATAGAAACAAATATTCAACATTTTATTGCTCAATCACTGCTCGATCACATATACGCATGTATTCAAAATGTCACACCGTGATCACTGCTCAATCAATGCTCGATCACATAGACACGTATTCAAAATGTCATACATAGGTTGATCACTGCTCGAACAAATAGACACATGCTCGATCACTGCTCAATCATTGCTCAATCATATAGACACGTGTATTTGAAATGTCATAGCTCGATCACTGCTCGATCAAATATACACATACTCAATCGCTGCTTAATCAATGCACGATCTAATAGACAGATGTATTCAAAATGGCATAGGTAAATCACTACTTGAACACATAGACAGATTCATAATATAGGTTTTTGGTCAGATCGCGTTATTTATAAATGTTTCGTAACCCTCCACCACCCGACACGGTCAAACAGTAAAAATATGTGTCACGTTTTCAAAGGACAAAATAATTCACTTTAGCCCACCGGTGTGCTGAAGAAAGGATCAACAGCATTTAAAATTTGAGTACGACGTTTCGCTGATAATTACAATCAGCTTCATCGGGCAAGAATGGTGAAGCTCTCCTGTTGCTTCCGTTCTTAAATAGAGCAGCCTCAGGGTGATGTCATCATTTAATTCAATTCAATCTGGTGCAGTGATTCGAGGCAAGGAGGGGGTGGGTATTGTAATTATATAGATTGGTAATCATTCAATTGGTATTCATTGGTATTTGTTTCCCTTATAAGGATTTGTAATTGTATTTATTTGATAATACGCTTCCCGGCGGCACTAAGCCTGTAGCTGTCAGAGTGATTGAAGTTATTTATGTTTCTCTCAATTTCAATGGATTATCTAATTAGTCTTGGCCAGTAATAATTAGTTTTACACAACACTTCAACGTTATCAAAATCAATTGAGTGTCCTTGTTGACAAGCATGCTCTTCCACTGCCGACAGTTGTGTTTGAGATAATTTAATGTTTAATTGGTGTTGTTTTCGTCTTAAACTGATGTTGCGTCCTGTCTGTCCAATATAGCATCTGCCACATAAACAATTAATACGATATACACCTTCTGTTGATAATTTGGGCAATTCGTCTTTAGTGCCAGATACCAGTTTTTGAATTTTGTGCACTGTACCAAATCTTGCTTTAATGTTTTGCTTTTGCAAAACCCGGGATAATTTGTCAGTTACTCCTGAGATGTATGGAATTTTGATTGTTTGAACAATCTTATCGCTTTCAACAGTGTTGCTTTGCATTCGTGATTTGGCCTTCAGTGATCTGTTAATTTGAGCATTATTGTAGCCATTCTGTCTTAGTGCTTCTTTAACATGTTTCATCTCTCTCACTAGACACTTGCCATCTGTGACCCGAGCTCACTCGGCTTCATTATCTGTGGCGTCTAGGTGCTGTGGGTACGCGGTCTCCCAAGCGGCTCCAACAAGTGGGGACTTCGGTTCTCCGTGGGGTTCGGGAGTTCTTGCCGTGCGGTTGAACATCGCATCCGGGACAACACTTTATCAACATCGCCACTTCATCAACATCGCCAAGAACTTTCGTTAACACAGTTAACTGACTTAGTAAACTTCGTTGACTAACATCAACGAGGTTGAACACGTCAGTAACATAGTTAACAAAGTTGTTGACAAACGCGGACATCCACGACATCTCTTGTACCATCAAGGCGATATCTTCCGTGAGTACATTCGCCCCTCGCATTCGTCCAGATGCGTGCTGTAACAGGATGAAATTTACCTGCGACAAAATAATGATACATTATGTTCATGCTTAGGGAAGCCAATCAGGTACAATGGGAGGGCTGACAGCCAAAAAAATACATCATTGGGCTTTTTTGATCCACAAATCGTCTTTTTTACGATACGTAAATTGTCTTACAGGTATCACTTTACCGATAAAAAAAATCACCTTTGCTTAATCACTGATTGATCACGTACACACATTTATTCAAAATGTCACATAGCTCTCTGAGTCCTCAAACAATTAGATAATATGTATTCAAAATGTCATAGCTCGACACAACTGATCCATACATGGTGGACATCATGTGTATGTGCCACAAATTGTGAGTTGTGGAGTCAGTTAGCAACATTTGACCCGAGCTCACTCGGCTTCATCATCTGTGGCGTCTAGGTGCTGTGGGTACGCGGTCTCCCCAGTGGCTCCAACAAGTGGTGACTTCGGTTCTCCGTGGGGTTCGGGAGTTCTTGCCGTGCGGTTGAGCATCGCATTCGGGACAACACTTCATCAACATCACCACTTCATCAACATCGCCAAGAACTATTGTTAACACAGTTAACTGACTTAGTAAACTTCGTTGACTAACATCAACGAGGTTGAACACATCAGTAACATAGTTAACAAAGTTGTTGACAAACGCGAACATCCACGACATCTCTTTGTACCGTCAAGACTATGTCTTCCGTGAGTACATTTATCCTTTTTGCATTCATCGACACACATCCACCACATATGTTACACACACCCCCGTGTAGACTTCACACAGACAAACACACACAGACGAATGTCACCCTAGATTCGTATGGACGGCTGGGAAAAGCGTTGTTAGTGCACTTCTATTAAGACTGAGGCAGCAAACGAGTGATCCTTTTGGTCCGCAAAATGCTGCCTTTCCCTCCGCAGTGTTGATGTTTATTCACTGCACTGGGTCATCAGTGAAAGCTTAGTCGACCTTTCCCTATTCCCTCACCCCCGAGTGGCCCCCTACAGCCCCCCCCCCTCTCTGCCTGGGCGGGATAGGGGTGAGGGCACGGGAGGGGATGTGGGATCCACGTGGGGGTGCAGAGGGCAAGTGGGGTGTGTCCCGTTGTGCTATTTTTCCGTAGACTTGCAATACTTTGCAGTAATTGGTCGAAGCGGTATCCACACGCGTGAAGTTAGATGTGGGGATTGACACACGTGGGGAGGGACCCTGGGAGTGAGAAATAAGATGACGGTTACCATGGTGATTGTTATGGTGGTGATTATGAAGATGGTAATGATGGTGGTGGTTGTAAGCTGTGATGTGATTAGAGTCTCACGTGCGCTGCTGTGATTTTGTTGCAGGGTGGAGAGAAGAGCAAGCCGAGGGGAAGTGAGTACTGTAATTCCACACACAGACATACACACAGACACATGCACCTGTATACAAAGACAGATCCCCGTATAGCCTTAACAGACTATTGAGGCAAGTGCTGTTAGCGAGTTAGCACCTATGATGGGGTGGGTGGTCAGCACAGCACCCGGATGCCTTTGTCTCCCCAGTGTTGATGTTTATACGTTGCACAAGGTACTATTTTAAGTCTGAGGAGATGTAGGGGAGGCACACGACTGGTTTGATTTATTAGTCACTGATGGTTGTGAATGGGAATCGAACTCAGGTCGATCCCCACAGACACTACTGCTCCCAACCACTCATACAGATGTAGGGGTGTTAGAGAGAGAGCCCGTTATGCATGGCAGCCTATGGTAAACAAACACAGTAGGCGGGGCTACATGTGTGCACGAGCAGGTGCCCTCTGCGACGTCCGCGCCAGACACCCTGGGGGGTCGATTCGGTCATTATGATCCCCCGGGGCCCCACCCCTCAGGGAGGGGTTGGGTATAAAAGGGGAATGTATCGAAGGGCTCGGGAGTGTTGTGTTAGCTAAGAAGAGAAGACGGAAGACGTCCTAGATAGAGCCCTGGTCTCCCCCTGGCACGCCGTCCTTATCAGGACCGCGCAGGCTCGAGCCAGTGGCGTGGTACCAGAGCCAGAGCCCGTGCTGGTCTGGACTCTGGGTACCGGGCCCGACTGACCAGTGTCGGGCCAAGATAGCCTCCCCTAGCCCATTAAAGGAGGACTCAGAGGCAGGCTAGGGTTAGCCTAGAGGTGTGTCCTCAGATAGACGGGTGAGGGGGCCGATACCCCCTCAGTGTGTATGTCACAACGTGTGGTGTTAAATAAACCAGTGTGCCTCCAACTCCGGTGTGAACGAGTCATAAGCGTTACTACACAGACACTGCACATAGACACAAACAAAGACAGAAATCTTGTGTATAGCCTTGAAACAATGTAGGAGCAAGTGTTGTTAGTGAGCACCTATGACGGCCGGCACCGCACACGAGGGGTGGGTTGCCAGCACCACACTTGGCCGTCTTTGTCTCCCAAGTGGCGATGTTTACACACCGCATCGGATATCTATTTGAGGCTGAGGGGACCTAGGGGAGGCCCCTAACCGGCTCAGATAACAACAACAGCCCTCATTCGCCACTAAGTGCTAGAGACGTCACCATGGCGCTTGTGCCAGGCCTGGTGCACTCCGAGGCCACTTGAAGTGTCGAAGGCTTGCCGACAGGAGATCAGGGGACAGACCCCAGTGCGATGGGTTGACTGACTAAGATGACTGGCAGACGCACCACCTTTGCATCCTATTGTGCCAACTTGCTGCCTTTTAGTCATCCAGTGCACCGCCTGTTGTTGTGAGCGTCGCTCTTCTGCCCTCCTTATTTGCTGGAGGGAAATTGTCAACAACTGCCCATGAGCATCCTTCACGAGCTTCCTCCATAGAGGCCGATCTTGACACCAGTGGTACCATACTTGACACCAGTGGTACCAGTCTTTGGCAAGTCCACTCAGCTCCGTATCCTCCTGTACTGACTGCATCAGTCCATCTCTTCTCCAGGCCGTGCCACGCCCATTTAGCCCCCTCTATCTGGAAAAACAGCAGCTGCTTGGGCATGTGGTGGCTGAGCATGCGGGCTAAATGACCCAGGCAATGCAGCCCTGCCCACCAGTGGAGCTCACTGATGGGAATGTGTCCATATCTTTCAAAGATTTGTGAGCTTTTCACACATTCCAGCCTAGTTAAACCCAGGGTGGATCGTAGGCAGGCCAGTCTGAAAGTTTAAAGCTGGTTCAGAGTTTTCATTTATTTCATCATTGGCCAAGAAGACCCAGTGCTTTGTGTCGAGTAACAGGCCAGGTAGATACCCCACAGTGTTACGAAGCTGATGAAAATATGCCACTTGACCGATTTGGAGTGAGACCTCTGCTGCCAAACCGGAATTTTTGCATAAGCACACTACCCAGGTACGTAAACTTCTCCTGTCTCTCTCCAACTACCCCATCACTCATGAGTAGTTGAGGGGGCGGAGTATTAAATTATACAAAATACTCAGGCGGGTGCTTAGTTTTGGTGGGACTGATGGTAAGGCCCCACCTCTTTGTCGCACGCTCCAGGCTTAGCAGCAGAACCTCCAACTATTTTTCAGTGTGACCATTAACTACCAAATTATCAGTGTACGTAACATGATTGACCAGTAGGGAGCCATCCCTTGACCTCACCCAGGCATCAATCAGCCTCCCATTGTATCTGTACCAAATTGAAAAAAATCCACCGGTACAGTCATAAAAAGCTTCTAGAACTATGTGGTCGAAGATGATGCTAAATAATGGGTCAGCCAGAGTAGATCCCTGTCGCACCCCAATGTAAACAGGGAATTGCTCTGACTCCCGGGCACGCAACTTTATCCGGACCTGCCCACCATGATGAAGGTCCTTAATGATTGTGAGCAGAGGGTCCGGGACTCCGAAAGCACGAATAACAATCCAGAGCCCTGGCCTATGGACTGTATCATAGGCCTTGACCAGGTCAATAAAGCAGAGATGTAGGTCTCTTTGAAATTCATTACACATCTGCTGTAGCACACGGAGAGAGAATATGGCATCCGTGCAGGATGCCCTCGGCCTGAAACCACATTAGGGGTCCGCAAGCCTCTCCTCAGCGTGCCTAGCAAGGGAATGTTGAATAATCCTTGCCAGGACCTTCCTAAATACACCGGGGTGGGAGATGCCCGATAATTGTTGCAATGTGTGCGGTCCCCGTTCTTAAAGAGTGGGACCACCAGTGAATCCTTCCAATCCTGTGGAACCCATCTTGTGGTCCAGACAGTTGTGATGAAGACACGTATGGACTTCTGCACACAGACACCACCCTCCCGCAGCAGTTTGATTAGGAAATTACCTTTTCCCGGCGCTTTTCCTGGTCTCGGACAGATGGCACCTCAGCCAGCCACTCACGAAGGGAGGCTACTTATACCAATATTTGAGGCAACGCACCCCAGCAGGGTCGTCCCCACCTTGCCCTATAATGTTTTTCTCGTCTGCAGGTTTGCAAAGCAATTCTATAAGGTCTTGGGGCTCAGATAACACACACAGACACACTGATACTGATATATAGGTATGCTAATGCCTCGACATTCGCGAGGGTTAGATTCTTGAAAATTTGCATGAAAGTAGATTTCGTGAATGCAGATACTATGTTTATATGGGGAAAAAAGGAGGTTTCGGGTCCCGTGTCCGACTGAACATATTGGAGAGTAAAAAATATTCAAAACATTAATTCTGTACTACACTTAAATATCAACTAAATTGTAATTAAATTGTAAAATTATACACATAGATAACTAAAATGAAACAAGAAGAGATAGTCAAAGTGTCCTCTCGGGGGTCGTCCACATTGGTGGAAGTGCTGCCACACTTTCCCTAATTGCCTTCGAATTTTTTCTTCATAAATCTGACTGATTACTCGTTTACCATGTAATGGCGGCCAACAGCAGATGCACAGTAACCACGAGCAAGTTTATAAAACAACTCATCTCTTTTTTCCACCTTTTACTCTTGCCATCACTTCCTTCACCCACTTGAGGCTGACTCCATTATCAAAATAAATAAAAAACACCACCATAAGGCAAAAACAGGGGACAGAGGCATGGGGAAACAAACACGGGGAGTCAGACAAATATACATGGAGATGTAGTTCTGGCAGGTATTTATAATTGATTGAAATATTGTATTTATTTTGGTATGATTGCTTCGTTAACTACAATCACAGAAGCCAATGTTATTGTCCAGATTCTTAGATATATTACATGTGTAATGTAGGACTCTGGAGACAGTAACTGTAGAGGCACCTTCTTTATTTATATTACTCGTACTCACTAGACGACTCACTAAGCATATAATGTAACGCTGACCGTCAAGCTCGACGGCGCTAACTGACTGGATAGCTGGCTGACTATTCAGCAGTGGAGACATCGGGCGATGACAAGGATGGCAGCGATGACGGCGACGGCGAGGACGACTTCCACAGCGAGACGACCCTGATTCCCACGAACAGCCCCGAGCTCCCTCTCTCGCCCCCTTTTATGCTTCCAGCGGGACCTGGCCCTGCCCTGGCCACGGCCCCTTTCTCGACCCTTCTAGCAGGTTCTGGGAGCTCACAGATGGATCCCTTCCATGACCCTTACCCCAGTTCTTATCCCTTCCATGACCCTTGCCCCAGTTCTTCCCCTTGGGTGGGAACACCCGCAATTGCTACTTCTGGCAGCCAGTCGGTACTGCAACACTACACATGTAACGCATGGAATTGTTACACTGTTCAACCACACCCACAGACACATTTTAATCAAAACAAGTCCCTTATTTGTAAAAAAAAATCAGAGTACCAGTCGTCAAATATGCAACTGACACTTGGTCCAAAGAATACGTGATACTGTAATAGAAATACATGAATGGCTAAATTCAGAATTTAGGTTAATAAGGCATAACCCAGTGCATAATATGACATTCATAAAATACAAACAGTGCAACAAAGGAAATCAGCTTTCAGTCTGTATCAGACGGTCTCTGACGCTAGTGTTGAGAAGGTGACATGGCAGGCGTTTAGAAACCTGCTGTGCTGGTGAATGTAAAGTCGTCACACAGTGTCTTTCGAACAACACAACAGCCAGGTGCTTGGTGCAGCTGGTGACTTGCCAGGTGTGGTGGGGTATTGACGATGCGTAGAACGATGAAATTGTACTTCTTTCTCGAATGTCAGGTGTTGTCGGGCTTTGACGATGTGTAGCACGATAGTTTTTTTTCAGTATCCAATGTATAGAGGTGTCTTCACCATGATAATTATTCACAGGCTTGTTGGTTTACAGTCACTTTTTTTAAGCTCATGTGATTCATGGGATGTGACCTTGCAGCTCAGTTTTGAGCAGTACCTTTCCTTCTCTAAGATTTATTCTGCAACACTCACTTTAAGTCTTCTTAATTTCACTTGCCATATGTATGGGCTCAATATAAATTGACAACTGCAAATCTTAAACTTTGCTTTTAAAATCTCCACTGTTTTACCACTATACCGTCTCCACTGCAAAACCACTATACCTCTGAGTGGTTACTCAGCATTTCAGCCATTCTCGTGCATGGAACGACTTCTGTTGAGAGCAACCTCACATGCACGGGAGCACATGCTATCCAGCTAACATAAACATCGGGTTGCCCCTGGCTCTCTGGCCCCTCTGGGCACTCTCTGGGCTCCGGGCACCCCGGCCCTCCTCTTCTCCTCTCCTCCCTTTATCTTCTCCTTTTCTAACGTAGCCCACTAATATACTAATTGTATGAATGGATCAGTGTATAAGAATTAATAGTGTATTTCTTATCCGATTCATGCTCTCTCTTGTGAAACAATGGACATCTTATAAATTTAGCCAAACCTCCACAGCTTAGTCATCAATCCATCTTACTTTTTCGGAGACAAGGGAAGTTTATTTATGTTTGGCCTGGAAGTGCTTTGGAGGAGGAGGTGTCTCCGGCCCATGAGTCAACCTCCAGACCTCCCTACAGTGGTATCATTGTTACATCGGTCTCAAGTAAAGTTAGATTCCTGTCAATGGTGCCAAGTTTCTTTACCAAAATAACATACAGGAAATGCGCATTTTTGCGTCCTCTGGTCTAACACCGTTTGAGACGAGGCTCAAAATAAAGCTGTCTCTGGTGTGGACCAATCAGTTTCAAGGACAATGCATATATTATCAGAGTATTTTTTTGTTTGCATTCTGACCACAAGCATTGTGGTTAATGCAGACATGATTCCTTGTAAAAGGTATTAGTTTGGTGTTTTAACATCTTAACACCTGTTTTGTTGCCAGAAAAAAGGGCAAAAACCTATTATAATACAGGAAATACTCAAACACCCATTAATTAATCAATTGTGGTGCTGCTCTCTTCTCCCCATGTGACTCCCCAGACCCTGGCTCGAAGGGGCAGCGCAAGAGGATGCTCTGTGCGATAAGACTAGAAGCTGAGCGCCAGATACGGGAGCTTGAGATGATCCTGCTGGATCGTTGTGCACAGCAGCAGGCCAAGTATCAGCAGGAGCTGCTGGAATTCCAGAACAGCACCGAGCTGAAGAGCTTCATCATCCACCACCACCAACAGCAACAGGCAGAAGAGCAGGAGCAGGCGGAAGTCAACACTAATAATGAAGATGTGCAGCAGACATGCCAGAATAGCAAGAAGGTTGAGAACGAGATGGAGGAGATGGAGAAAGTGGGGGAGAGAAATGGTATGAAGAGAAAACGTGGGAGTAGGAAGAAACATAAGAACAAGAAGAAAGTTCTGGAGGAGACGGTGAAAGAAGAGGTGGCTGAGAGAGAGGGGAGTGAGGGAGAGCCCATGCAGGAAGTGGTGGAGGTTAGGACGATTGAGGTAGAGATGATTGAGGCAGTGGCTTTGGAGGATGTGATGAAGGAGGTAGAGTTCGAGAAGGTAGAGGTGTTAGAAGGAGATGGCAAGCGGGAATTAGCTAATGAGGCAGAGATTGCAGTGATTGAGGTCGAAGTAATGGCCAAGCAGGAATTTGTGAAAGAGGTAGTGGCCAATGTCGTAGAAGGGCTTGAGAGAGATGCCAAGGGCGACTTAGGGAAAGAGGTAGAGGCAAGTGAGGTAGATGGGAATGAGGGAATAGCCAAACAGGAAGTGGCTAAGAAAGTTGATATTGTTGTGGAGTCAAAGAAAGAGGGAGAGGATGGTGTTCATAGGAAACGTAGGAATAGGAAGCTACGAAGGACTGAGATGAAAGTTTGGGAAGTAGAAGAGATGAAGGAAAACGAGATTGAGGGAGAGGGGAATGATGGAGAGGCCAAGAAGGAAGTGGTGAAAGAGGTAGTGGCCAATGTAGAAGGGATTGAGAGAGATACAAAGCAGGAATTGGTGAAACAGGTAGACGCAATTCAGGTCGACACGATTGAAGAAAAGGCCCTGCAGGTCTTGATCAATGAGGTAGATACGAATGAGGTAAAGGCCAAACAGGAAATGTCAAAAAAAGTTGAGAACGTGGTGGAGGAGATAAAACAGGAAGGGGCAAAGGAGGTTGAGTCATATGTAGTAGATGCCATCCAGGAAGTGGCAAAAGAGGTAGAGGAGATTGAGAGAGAGGCCAAGCAGGAGGTGGTTATGGAGGTAGAGCCAAATGAGTTGGAGGCGAATGACGTAGAAGTGATTGAGGTAGAAGTGGAGGTAGGGGCTATTGAGGTGGAGGAGAGTGATGCGATTTTGCTAGAGGCGAATGGTGTAGAGGCAATAGAGCTAGAGGCAAAAGAAGTAGGAGCTATTGAGTTAGAGGCAAATGAGGTAGAGCTGAAGGAGGTCGACATGATTGAAGATGATACAAAGCAGGAAGTGGTGAATGGGGAAGGGAGATGCGAGCAACCCTGGAGGGCAGACATTGTTCAGGAAGAGAAGAAAGAGATTAAGCACATCCCATCTTCTAAGGGAGAGAGAAAGAACAGTTTCTGGCGTTGGGCAATTTGGAGCTTCCTGGGCTGCACACGGCAGCTGGAGAACGATGAGGAAGAGGAGAATGAACGAGGAGGAGACAGAGGGAAGGAGCGCCAAGACCAGGAGCTGGGAAACAAAAAGAAAGAAAAGTGGTGGAGACTCCGCAGAGGGAGAAACTAGCGTGTTCTCCCAGACATAGACATTGAGACGTGGTTGGATGGACATGTATATCTATATATGTATATATATTTTAAGTTGTAATAAAAACGTACTTATGTTTCTTGAACTTGACTTCTGGTACAAAAGATGTATTACCGAAGCGATCAACAGAAGGTGTCTACAGGATTAACTGCACTTGTGGCAAATGATATGTTGGGCAAACAGGACGAATGATCAGCACGAGACTAATAGAACATCAGAGAAATATTAAATACACGCGTGCCAACAAGAACACTCAATTGATTTTGATAATGTTGAAGTTCTGTGCAAAACTAGCTACTACTTGCCAATACTAATTAGATAATCTATCTAAATTTAAAGAAATAAAAATAATTTTAACCGTTTGGATAGCTACCGACTTAGTGCTGCATGGAAGCAAATCGTCAAATAATAAAATTTTTAAATGCATGCCTATCAGGGTACCATACTTCAATAGGGATTACTGTTGGTACTGCTATTTTAATACAATGGACAGGAAGGATAAGATCAATGGGCTCGCATAATGTGCATGCATAATGTACGTTGGCTCATTAATCCCTCACCTTCCCCACTTTGCGCAAGAGCGCAGAAGTGTGGTCAGCACATCTATGCCTCTTTGTAAGGAACGAAACACGTGGACTTCTACACAAATCTGGCTGTCACCTGATGAAGCTAGTTGTAATTACTGGTGAAACGTCGTACTCAGATTGTAAATGTTGTGGCTTGGCTCTCCAACACACCAGTGTGCTGTACTAGTGACGAATTGGCATGTTCAGTTTATGTGACAACCCTTACTAGTTGGCTGTGTCAAGTGGTGCAGGGTTTTAACGACATTTATATATTTACGAGATCTAACCCAAAAAAAGACCCTCCTATGGAGCTATTCAGTAATCCATATATTGATGATGACAATGCACCATGGTCCCTAGTCTCATATTGAACCCGAAACTCACGCAGTCTGTGCACTCCCAGCAGATAGCGACAGCGCAAAAGGGAGCGCGTCACCAGCATTCAGTAACTCACTGGTTCGTTCATTTAGTTTTTTATCTGTTCATCAATTTATAGGTTAATTAAATGATTTATTTGTCAATTAATTCATTAATTAGGCGCGTAATCTATTTACTCATATATTCATTAATTCAGAAAATAATGTATCGCTTCTCTCCGTCTCCTTCCATGCATCAAGTCGTACGTGAAGTCACAGCTCAGTTCCCATTCGTGTTCAGATATACAGGTGACGTCACGGCAGCTCTACACACAAAACGATGTCGTCCACGGTGGTGGAACGTTGATTTGGTGCACTGTACTATAAACCATAGGGAGTGTGGGGCCTGGGGCAAATCTCACCGTGTGGGCTTCCTGAAGCCTTCAAACTAAACCGGGAATCACGTAGATAGGTTCATACATAGCAGGGGTCACCAAAAAGATTTCCAAAATCATGATCAAACGCAAGATCCAGGTCGATTGAACACAGTACGTAAAATTCGTGATCTGATCAAATCTGTGAAGGATGTGATCCCTGATATGCAATACCCCAGCGCCTACAAACTAATCTGTGTCTGTGGCAGTAGTTACATTGGGAAAACTAAGCGACATGTCTTGAACCGTTTTTGTGAACATGAGGCAGATCTGAAACACGGAAGGACCAATACCTCGGTCATGGCTGATCATTATTTTAACGCGGTGGGCTCACGAAATAGATTTCTCGAAGACGAAGGTACTTGCAAACCCACTGGTTATCAATAAAGATTCGTTCATGAAGCCATCCATATATATAGACGGAAACAATTTCAACCGAGAAGATGGGTGCAAACTTAGCAATCATTGGAAGGACGTTATCCAGCTTCTTAAGTCATAACTGGCTGTGATGCTTCCTGCCACCTTTAGATGTAAATTTTATTTTTTCCCGTGGCTTCGGCTCTCCGATTTCACATTAACAGGTTGAATTTCTCGCACCAACGTGGCCAACTATGGATGCCGAACTTTACGTTGCGGTGGCTCTGCGATCGTACATTAACATGCTAATCTCACATTAACATAGCCATCCGCGCACTCGTCACAGAGGCCGCTCTCCGATCTTATATTAACATGCTAATTTCTTCTAGATTTGAAGCTTTCGTGACTGCAAGGATTCATATTCTTAGGTTTTTTCGGTAAAGTCACGTAGGTAAAAAATTTTAATTAATAAAAGTAAAATAAAACAAATTAAAAAATTCACGACGTTTCGGAAGCAACACAAGTCTCCGTCTTCAGGTGGAACCGTCACAGCCACGACAGCTGTATCAAGTAGATGAGAGATCACAAGAAATACTACCCCGTATATATAATGGTTGAGGGGGGAAGGGCCAGGAATGGTACACTTTTTTATTAATATGGTAAGGTGAGGCTTAAGACCAAGAGTAGACTGCATAACAAAGGACTGAGCCTTTGTTATGGAGAGGTGCGGTTTGTAACTAACAGCTAGCATACATAACAAAAGTGTGAAAAAAGAAAACAAGTAAAAACTAAAACTGGTAAAACAACAAACTGGCTTCATCTTCTTGGTTCTTTCGGTAAAGTCACGTAGAAGGGAAGTAATAAAATAATAAAAATAAAACATAATAAAACAATTCTCACGACGTTTCGGCCACAACGCAAGCAGCCGTCCTCAGGCGAAGAATGAGAACATTATCAAGCTAGGAGCTTATGTAGGTGTAGCGAGGAGGAGCGCCTTAACAAAAGAATGTGCATATGAAGAGGAATTTAGCATACCAATGGGCAATGAGTAGGAGGTGGGCGGAGGGGTTTCAAAGTCCCATTATGCCCATGCATTATGCAGGATAAACAGCACCACGGGGGGGCGCAAGGAACAACGTTAATAAAGGAAAGGAATGTTAATGATATGTAGCTGCATTTACCCAACAACCACGTAGAAAACCAAAGTAAAAACTACATAAAAACTAAAATATAAACTGATACTTACTATACTCTACAATAAGCTGAGTTGCTAACAACAAATAATAACTTACAATTCTACGTCGTAAGAAGTATATAATATACTTCCATCTAAACTTTATTCTCTTAGCATATACAGTACTATATACTGCCATAGATAAACCCAACATTAAATTATATACTGTTTTGCTGTAAACCACCCTATACTTTATACATTTTAATATAACACTATGTATTATTCAACTCACCCTAATGTGTATCGAAATGGTTTATTACGTCCTTCCAATGATTGCTAAGCCTGAATCCATCTTCTCGGTTAAAATTGTCTCTGTGTTTGTATATGTGGATCGCCTCATGAACGAATCTCTCATGATAGCCAGATGGCTTGCAGAGAACCTCCGTCTTGGAGAAGTCAATGTCATGTGAGCCCACTGAGTTGTAACAGTGGTCTGCCACGGCTGAGGTGTTTGTCCTACCGTGTTTTAGATCAGCTTTATGTTCACGAATGCGGTCTGAGACGTGTCGTTTGGTTTCCCCAATGTAGCTGCTACCACAGAGGCAACTTAGTTTGTAGACGCCAGGGTACTGTATGTCTGGAATCACATCTTTTACAGACGGTACCAGATCACGGATTTTATGTACTGTGTTGAATCGGACCTGGATCTTGTGTTTAATCAGGATTTTGGAGATCTTTTTTGTGACCCCAGCAATGTAGGGTAAGGTGATGGTCTTGAAAGGCTCCTCAACAGGATCTTTCTTGATGGTTGGAGTGATGGCTTTGCGGATTGTGTAGTCGGAGTAACCATTAGCCTTAAGAGCTTGGCGTACGTGTTTGAGTTCACTGGAAATGTGAACTCAAACACGTACGCCAAGCTCTTAAGGCTAATGGTTACTCCGACTACACAATCCGCAAAGCCATCACTCCAACCATCAAGAAAGATCCTGTTGAGGAGCCTTTCAAGACCATCACCTTACCCTACATTGCTGGGGTCACAAAAAAGATCTCCAAAATCCTGATTAAACACAAGATCCAGGTCCGATTCAACACAGTACATAAAATCCGTGATCTGGTACCGTCTGTAAAAGATGTGATTCCAGACATACAGTACCCTGGCGTCTACAAACTAAGTTGCCTCTGTGGTAGCAGCTACATTGGGGAAACCAAACGACACGTCTCAGACCGCATTCGTGAACATAAAGCTGATCTAAAACACGGTAGGACAAACACCTCAGCCGTGGCAGACCACTGTTACAACTCAGTGGGCTCACATGACATTGACTTCTCCAAGACGGAGGTTCTCTGCAAGCCATCTGGCTATCATGAGAGATTCGTTCATGAGGCGATCCACATATACAAACACAGAGACAATTTTAACCGAGAAGATGGATTCAGGCTTAGCAATCATTGGAAGGACGTAATAAACCATTTCGATACACATTAGGGTGAGTTGAATAATACATAGTGTTATATTAAAATGTATAAAGTATAGGGTGGTTTACAGCAATACAGTATATAATTTAATGTTGGGTTTATCTATGGCAGTATATAGTACTGTATATGCTAAGAGAATAAAGTTTAGATGGAAGTATATTATATACTTCTTACGACGTAGAATTGTAAGTTATTATTTGTTGTTAGCAACTCAGCTTATTGTAGAGTATAGTAAGTATCAGTTTATATTTTAGTTTTTATGTAGTTTTTACTTTGGTTTTCTACGTGGTTGTTGGGTAAATGCAGCTACATATCATTAACATTCCTTTCCTTTATTAACGTTGTTCCTTGCGCCCCCCCGTGGTGCTGTTTATCCTGCATAATGCATGGGCATAATGGGACTTTGAAACCCCTCCGCCCACCTCCTACTCATTGCCCATTGGTATGCTAAATTCCTCTTCATATGCACATTCTTTTGTTAAGGCGCTCCTCCTCGCTACACCTACATAAGCTCCTAGCTTGATAATGTTCTCATTCTTCGCCTGAGGACGGCTGCTTGCGTTGTGGCCGAAACGTCGTGAGAATTGTTTTATTATGTTTTATTTTTATTATTTTATTACTTCCCTTCTACGTGACTTTACCGAAAGAACCAAGAAGATGAATCCCTGCAGTCACGAAAGCTTTAAATCGAAACAAACTGGCTGTCTATCAATAACCTGTAATAGTTGTCTGTCAAATAAGATTGTCCAAATAAGTGTAGTTACATCTTTTTTGCATGGTTAATCACATCTTTCCAACGATTACTCAGTTTGTAACCCTCATCACGGTTGAAATTATGTCTGTGTTTGTATATTTGTATGGCTTCGTGTACAAACCTTTGATGGTAGCCAGGAGGTTTGCAGAGCACCTTGGTCTCGGAAAAGACAATTTCATGAGAGCCCACAGAGTTGTAGCAATGATCGGCAACAGCCGAAGAATCAGTTCTGCCGTGTTTCAGATCTGACTTGTGCTCGCGGACACGATCAGAAACATGACGTTTCGTTTCTCCAATGTAGCAATCACCACAACTGCAACTCAATTTGTAGACTCCAGGATACTGTAAGTCAGGAACGACATCCTTCACAGATGGAATCAGTTTCGATTTAAAGCTTTCGTGACTGCAGGGATTCATCTCCTTGGTTCTTTCGGTAAAGTCACGTAGAAGGGAAGTAATAAAATATTTTATTACTTCCCTTCTACGTGACTTTACCGAAAGAACCAAGTAATAAAATATTTTATTACTTCCCTTCTACGTGACTTTACCGAAAGAACCAAGGAGATGGAATCAGATCACGGATTTTATGCACTGTACTGAATCGGACTTGGATCTTATGTTTGTTTAGAATTTTGGAGATCTTTTTGGTCACGCCTGCTATGTATGGTAACGTGATAGTTTTGGTCGGAGTTTCATGTGGCTGTTTCTGTATGGTGGGAGAAACAGCTTGGCGTATGGTGCGGTCAGAGTATCCGTTCATCCTGAGGGCCCGATGTACATGTCTTAATTCACCGGCCAGGTGGTGTTGGTCAGAAATGCAATGGGCTCTGTGGTATAGCGTTTTGATGAGAGAATTCTTTTGAGATGGGTGGTGGTGGGATTCCGGTTTCAAGTAGGAATCTGTGTGGGTGGCTTTCCTGTACACAGAATGTCCCAAGGATCCGTCAGGTCTCCTCTCAATCAAAATATCCAAGAATGGTAGTTTACCATCTTTCTCCACTTCCATGGTGAATCTGATGGATGGGTGTCTGGAATTGATGTGGTCCAAGAAGTGGTTCAATGCTGGGAGGCCATGTGGCCAGATGAGTGCATCAAGGTAGGTGGGTGGAGCTAGAGATGGTCCAACCACAGAGGCTGGGGCAGTGACCTTTGTATTGTGAGATTAGCATGTCAATGGCTGGGGCAGTGGCCTTTGTATTGTGAGAGATTACCCTGTTCATGATTATTAATGAGGGGGGCTGCTCGACGTGGAGTGACGTCACGCACGGGACACATAGACATTATTGGCTCATTATAGTAGTACATTTGGCATACAGTACAGCACATATTTATATTGTGATGTTTCTATTTTTGGTTGCCGTGTACGTAATGTCATTATTTAGGTAAGTATTGAATATAACGCTTTTGGCTTTTACTGCACTTTCCAAAAATGTAACCACCTCGATATCCAAGGGACTCCTTATAAAGGCATCAGGGTCGGGATCAAACCCTCGGCCTCCTCCATACCAGGTGAGGTAGTTAACATCTCCTAGCCACCGAGCTGATTCTGTCTCTGTGGCAATGATTGTCCATGCTTCACACAAGCAAATACTGTAGAAGCATAACTCGCTTTTATGTCTCCACATAAATCAGAATACGATGTTTTGAATCCATCAGCCTAATGGCTTTTCCCACCAACATTACCCAGCAGCATTCGTTTTAAGCAATATAATTATACCGGCTTCCATTTGGGTTTCATTAGTTAGGCTTGTTAAACTAATGGTGATTGTTATTCAAAAGGAGAGCCGGCCATTTGCGCCAGTTTCACAGTCTAAATTTACCAGACTTAAAATAATAATTTCCCATTATCCAATTGGCTAAAACCACAGAGCAGCATTGCCCTTGATGTGAAACCGTGGCACACTACTACCCGTCTGTGAAACATATTGCCTTCGTGAGAGCCTTGCATTGTAGGAATGGTGCAAATACGTCTGGTAATGATTTCATCTAATTAGATCTGAGGAAGAGTCATTATTATAAATCTTGACTTAAAGCTTTCGTGACTGCAGGAATTCATAGTCTTTGGGTCTTTCAGTAAAGTCACGCAGATAGGTTCAAATTAATAAAAATAAAATAAACTATGACGTTTTGATCACAACACAAGCAATCGTCATCAGGAGGAAGAAAGAGGGGTAAACTGTTGAGGCAGACTGTTTTAAAGGTTTAAAATGGGTGTAGCCCAAGGGTCATAAACGACGTGGGCGGGGCTAGTGATGTTAATGTAAAAAATTAGCACATTAATGTAAGATTGGAGAGCGGCCTCCATGACGAGGGCGCGGAGGTGGCTATGTTAATGTGAGAGATTGGCATGTTAATGTAAGATTGGAGAGCGGCCTCCATGACGAGGGCGCGGAGGTGGCTATGTTAATGTGAGAGATTGGCATGTTAATGTAAGATTGGAGAGCCGCCGCCACGTCGAGGTCAGCATGCGGAGGTAGCTATGTTGGTGTGAAAATTTGTTTCACCTGTTAATTTAAAATTGGAGAGCCGAACCCACGGGGAAAATAAAAACTAACATCAGAAGGTGGCAGGATGAGAACATCACAGCCAGTTATGACTTAAACTGGTTGATGACATCCTTCTAATGATTGCTGAGTTTGTAACTCTCGGTTGAAATTGTGTCCGTGTCTGTATATGTGGATGGCTTCATAAACGAATGTTTGTTGATAGCCAGTGGGCTTACAAAGTACCTTCATCTTAGAGAAATTAATTGGCACGTGAGCCAACCGCATTAAAACAATGATCAGCCAAGGCTAACGTATTGGTCCTACCATGTTTCAAATCTGGCTCATGCTCACGAACACAGTCCAAGACATTGTCGCTTAGTTTCCCCAATGTAACTACTGCCGCAGACACGGCTTAAGTTCGTAGACTCCCGGGTATTGCATATCAGGGAACCTATCCTTCACAGATGGAATCTGATCATGATTTTTATGTACTGTGTTAAATTGAGCCTGGATCTTGTGTTTGTTCAATATTTTGGAAATCTTTTTGGTGACCCCTGCTATGTATAGCAAGATGATAGTTTTGATTGGGTCCTCAGATGGTTCTTTCCCAACGGTTGGTGTGATAGCTTTACGGATTGTGTGGTCCGAATATCCATTCATCTTGAGAGCTTGGTGCACGTGTTTCAGTTCACTGGCTAGGTGATGATGGTCGGAGATTCATTAAGTTCTATGGTGTAGAGTTTTTGTGAGGGAATTCTTCTGGGATGGATGGTGGTGGGAGTCAGATTTTAGGTAGGCATCTGTGTGAGTTGCTTTCCTGTAGACAGAATGGATGCCTTGATGTATCAACATTTTCCATGAAAACATTGGCTACAACCGGAGATAAGGGAGAACCCATTGGGGTACCTTCAACTTGTATGTAAAATGTTCCATTCCAGGTGATGTATTGGTGAGGCAGTGTCTAACCAGGGCTGGTACATCATCATTCAATCCTTGTTGGACTAAATCTTCAATGATTGCAATGGTGTCAGGCACAGGAACTTTGGTGACTAAAGAAACTACTTCGAAACTAACGAGCAAATCACCTGGAGATAGTGAGAAAGTGATTTACAGTAGAATCGTCAATCTAAAAAAAACTATTCACTTTCAAATCTTTTGTCGTATTTTTTGCATTAATTTAGGATAAATACATGTTAGTTTTGATTCAAATGTTGTTTTTTCTTACGTTATGTGAACGAAAAGACACAAATTCACCCGTTTTTTCATTTAAAATATGTACATTTCTAAATATCACTGTCCTGGTCACAAAAGCAAAGTTTGTGTGGAATAATATCCATTTTCTATACTTTTTAGGCATAAGCAATTACGATATAACACTTACTACCCAGGAACAAAAATTGTGTTACATAGTGTTATCAGAGGATGTTTGTTTGCATGTTCTCCACAAGTATTTGTGGTTAATGCAGACTTGATTCTTGACAAAGGTATCTATTTGGTGTTTGAACATTTTGACACCTGTTTTATTGGCAGAAAGTGTAAAACCTATTCTTATTTTTTTATTACTTGTGAATTATGTACGTAGATATATATAGACAATCCGCCACTACA
>NW_027615111.1:58787-89479 GCF_965212315.1 Lampetra planeri | reverse complement strand
TGATGCTTCGAACCTCCGCTAATCCCCTATATAAAACATCACAAACCTCCGCTAATCCCCTATATAAAACATCACAAACTTACCCTAATCCCCTATATAAAACATCACAAACCTCCGCTAATCCTCTATATAAAACATCACAAACCTCCGCTAATCCCCTATATAAAACATCACAAACCTCCGCTAATCCTCTATATAAAACATCACAAACCTACCCTAATCCCCTATATAAAACATCACAAACCTCCGCTAATCCCCTATATAAAACATCACAAACTTACCCTAATCCCCTATATAAAACATCACAAACCTCCGCTAATCCTCTATATAAAACATCACAAACCTCCGCTAATCCCCTATATAAAACATCACAAACCTCCGCTAATCCTCTATATAAAACATCACAAACCTACCCTAATCCCCTATATAAAACATCACAAACCTCCGCTAATCCCCTATATAAAACATCACAAACCTACCCTAATCCCCTATATAAAACATCACAAACCTCCGCTAATCCTCTATATAAAACATCACAAACCTCCGCTAATACCCTATATAAAACATCACAAACCTCCGCTAATCCTCTATATAAAACATCACAAACCTACCCTAATCCCCTATATAAAACATGACAAACCTCCGCTTAATCCCCTATATAAAACATCACAAACCTCCGCTAATCCCCTATATAAAACATCACAAACCTCCGCTAATCCCCTATATAAAACATCACAAACCTCCGCTAATCCCCTATATAAAACATCACAAACCTCCGCTAATCCCCTATATAAAACATCACAAACCTCCGCTAATCCCCTATATAAAACATCACAAACCTCCTCTAATCCCCTATATAAAACATCACAAACCTACCCTAATCCCCTATATAAAACATCACAAACCTCCGCTAATCCCCTATATAAAACATCACAAACCTCCGCTAGTCCCCTATACAAAAAATATTAACCTCCCCTAATCCCCTATATAAAACATCACACACCTCCGCTAATTCCCTATATAAAACATCACACACCTACCCTAATCCCCTATATAAAAAACATTAACCTCCCCTAATCCCCTATATAAAACATCACACACCTCCGCTAATCCCCTATATTGAACATTACAAACCTCCTCTAATCCCCTATTTAAAACAACACAAACGTCCCCTATCCCCCTATATAAAACATCACATACCTCCCCTAACCCCTATATAAATCAGACACAAACCTCCACTAATCCCCTATATAAACAACACAAACCTCCCCTTATCCCCTATATAAAACAAAACAAACCTCCACTAATCCCCTATATAAAATCACACACCTCAACTAATCTCCAATATAAACAACACAAACCTCCCCTAATCCCCTATATGAAACATCACACACCTCCCCTAATCCCCTATATAAAAAAAACATTAACCTCCCCTAATCCCCTATATAAATCAACACAAAACCTCCACTAATCCCCTATATAAATCAACACAAACCTCCCCTAATCCCCTATATAAAACAAAACAAACCTCCACTAATCCCCTATATAAAATCACACACCTCAACTAATCTCCAATATAAACAACACAAACCTCCCCTAATCCCCTATATGAAACATCACACACCTCCCCTAATCCCCTATATAAAAAAACATTAACCTCCCCTAATCCCCTATATAAAACATCACAAACCTCCCCTAATCCCCTATATATAAAAAAAAAAACATTAACCTCCCCTAATCCCCTATATAAAACATCACAAACCTCCCCTAATCCCCTATATAAAACATCACAAACCTCCCCTAATCCCCTATATAAAACAACACAAACTTCCCCTAATCCCCTATATAAAACATCACACACCTCCGCTAATCCCCTATATAACACATCACAAAGCTCCGCTAATCCCCTATATAAAACAACACAAACTTCCCATAATCCCCTATATAAAACATCACACACCTCCGCTAATCCCCTATATAAAACATCACAAAACTCCGCTAATCCCCTATATAAAACAACACAAACTTCCCATAATCCCCTATATAAAACATCACAAACCTCCCCTAATCCCCTATATAAAACATCACAAACCTCCCCTAATCCCCTATATAAAACAACACAAACTTCCCCTAATCCCCTATATAAAACATCACACACCTCCGCTAATCCCCTATATAAAACATCACAAAACTCCGCTAATCCCCTATATAAAACAACACAAACTTCCCCTAATCCCCTATATAAAACATCACACACCTCCGCTAATCCCCTATATAACACATCACAAAACTCCGCTAATCCCCTATATAAAGCAACACAAACTTCCCATAATCCCCTATATAAAACATCACACACCTCCGCTAATCCCCTATATAAACATCACAACCCTCTACTAATCCCCTTTATAAAACATCACAAACCTCCCCTAATCCCCTATATGAAACATAACAAACCTCCCCTAATCCCCTATAGAAAACAGCAGAAACCTCCACTAGTCCCCTATATGCAAAACATAAACCTCCCCTAATCCCCAACACAAACGACCCCTAATCCCCTCTATAAGACAACACAAACCTCCACCAATCCCCTACAAACGTCCCCTAATCCCCTCTATAAGACAACACAAACCTCCACCAATCCCCTACAAACGTCCCCTAATCCCCTCTATAAGACAACACAAACCTCCATCAATCCCCTACAAACGTCCCCTAATCCCCTCTATAAGACAACACAAACCTCCACCAATCCCCTACAAACGTCCCCTAATCCCCTCTATAAGACAACACAAACCTCCACCAATCCCCTACAAACGTCCCCTAATCCCCTCTATAAGACAACACAAACCTCCACCAATCCCCTACAAACGTCCCCTAATCCCCTCTATAAGACAACACAAACCTCCACCAATCCCCTACAAACGTGCCCTAATCCCCTCTATAAGACAACACAAACCTCCACCAATCCCCTACAAACTTCCCCTAATCCCCTCTATAAGACAACACAAACCTCCACCAATCCCCTACAAACGTCCCCTAATCCCCTCTATAAGACAACACAAACCTCCATCAATCCCCTACAAACGTCCCCTAATCCCCTCTATAAGACAACACAAACCTCCACCAATCCCCTACAAACGTGCCCTAATCCCCTCTATAAGACAACACAAACCTCCACCAATCCCCTACAAACTTCCCCTAATCCCCTCTATAAGACAACACAAACCTCCACCAATCCCCTACAAACGTCCCCTAATCCCCTCTATGAGACAACACAAACCTCCATCAATCCCCTACAAACGTCCCCTAATCCCCTCTATAAGACAACACAAACCTCCACCAATCCCCTACAAACGTCCCCTAATCCCCTCTATAAGACAACACAAACCTCCACCAATCCCCTACAAACGTCCCCTAATCCCCTCTATAAGACAACACAAACCTCCACCAATCCCCTACAAACGTCCCCTAATCCCCTCTATAAGACAACACAAACCTCCACCAATCCCCTACAAACGTCCCCTAATCCCCTCTATAAGACAACACAAACCTCCACCAATCCCCTACAAACGTCCCCTAATCCCCTCTATAAGACAACACAAACCTCCACCAATCCCCTACAAACGTCCCCTAATCCCCTCTATAAGACAACACAAACCTCCACCAATCCCCTACAAACGTCCCCTAATCCCCTCTATAAGACAACACAAACCTCCACCAATCCCCTACAAACGTGCCCTAATCTCCTCTATAAGACAACACAAACCTCCACCAATCCCCTACAAACGTCCCCTAATCCCCTCTATAAGACAACACAAACCTCCACCAATCCCCTACAAACGTGCCCTAATCCCCTCTATAAGACAACACAAACCTCCACCAATCCCCTACAAACGTCCCCTAATCGCCTCTATAAGACAACACAAACCTCCACCAATCCCCTACAAACGTGCCCTAATCCCCTCTATAAGACAACACAAACCTCCACCAATCCCCTACAAACGTCCCCTAATCCCCTCTATAAGACAACACAAACCTCCACCAATCCCCTACAAACGTCCCCTAATCCCCTCTATAAGACAACACAAACCTCCACCAATCCCCTACAAACGTGCCCTAATCCCCTCTATAAGACAACACAAACCTCCACCAATCCCCTACAAACTTCCCCTAATCCCCTCTATAAGACAACACAAACCTCCACCAATCCCCTACAAACTTCCCCTAATCCCCTCTATAAGACAACACAAACCTCCATCAATCCCCTACAAACGTCCCCTAATCCCCTCTATAAGACAACACAAACCTCCACCAATCCCCTACAAACGTCCCCTAATCCCCTCTATAAGACAACACAAACCTCCACCAATCCCCTACAAACGTCCCCTAATCCCCTCTATAAGACAACACAAACCTCCACCAATCCCCTACAAACGTCCCCTAATCCCCTCTATAAGACAACACAAACCTCCACCAATCCCCTACAAACGTCCCCTAATCCCCTCTATAAGACAACACAAACCTCCACCAATCCCCTACAAACGTCCCCTAATCCCCTCTATAAGACAACACAAACCTCCACCAATCCCCTACAAACGTCCCCTAATCCCCTCTATAAGACAACACAAACCTCCACCAATCCCCTACAAACGTGCCCTAATCCCCTCTATAAGACAACACATACCTCCACCAATCCACTACAAACGTCCCCTATTCCCCTCTGTAAGACAACACAAACCTCCACCAATCCCCTACAAACGTCCCCTAATCGCCTCTGTAAGACAACACAAACCTCCACCAATCCACTACAAACGTCCCCTAATCGCCTCTATAAGACAACACAAACCTCCACCAATCCACTACATTTGCATCTGCAGAGTAATGCCTCTTTGGAACGGGCACCCAAATGACCCAACGATTCCAACAAAGATCGATGCAGCACGTTTTAGTGTTTTTTGTAAATGTATTGGAGCTTACACTACAATACACTTCACTATATACACTACACTATACACTACACTACTATACACTACACTACTATACACTTCACTATCTACACTACACTATACACTACTATACACTTCACTGTATACTTTACACTATACACTACAATACTATACATGACACTATATACTACACTACTATACACTACACTATCTACACTACATTATACACTACACTACTATACACTACACTACTATACACTTCACTATCTACACTACACTATACACTACTATACACATCACTATATACACTACACTATGCACTACACTACTATACACTACACTACTATACACTACACTATATACACTACACTATACACTATATTACAATACATCTCACTATATACATTACACTATACACTACTATACACTACACGACTATACACTACACTACAATACACTTCACTACTATACACTACACTATACACTACACTACTATACACTACACTATATACACTACACTTCTGAACACTACACTGCTATACACTACACTATAAACTAGAATACTATACACGTCACTATATACATTACACTACTATACACTTCACTATAAACACTACACTATACACTACACTACTATACACTACACTATACACTACACTACTATACACTACACTATACACTACACTACTATACACTTCACTATAAACACTACACTATACACTTCACTATAAACACTACACTATACACTACACTACTATACACTTCACTATATACACTACACTATACACTACACTACTATACACTATACTACTATACACTACACTATACACTACACTACTATACACTACACTATATACACTACACTATACACTACACTATACACTACACTACTATACACTACACTATACACTACACTACTATACACTACACTACTATACACTACACTATACACTATACTACTATACACTACTATACACTACGCTACTATACACTACACTACTATACACTACACTACTATACACTACACTATACACTCCACTACTATACACTACACTATACACTCCACTACTATACACTTAACTATATACACTACGCTACCACACTTCACTATATACTTACACTATACACTACTATACACTACACTACTCTATACTACACTATATACTACACTGCCATACACTACATTTTATACTACACTACTATATACTACACTATACACTACTATACCCTACACTACTATACACGACACTATACACACGACACTATACGCTAGACTAGTACAAACTTCACTTTATACACTACACTATACACTACACGACATTATTCATAATAAAGGTTTGTTGGGTTAGATTGCGTAAGTATAATAGTGTCGTAACCCTCCACCACCTGGGGTTTGTCACGTTAACAACGCGGCAATCAGTTACCATCTCAGCCCACCGCTGTGTTTGAGAGTAAATCCGCAATGTACACATTCTTGCTATCCAACCCAGAAACTTTTGTTAGTAAATGTATTATACATGTGTAGTGTAGTGGCTCTAGCTGGTGGACTGCAGCGGCTATTGTATTAGCAGCAGCAATAGTAGCAGCATCAAGAGCACTATTATCATCATCATTAGCAGCAGTAGGTCTGTGTAGTGTAACAGCGCCGGCTGGTGGATACTAGCGGCTATGGCATTAGCAGCAATAGCAGCAGCATCAAGAGCACTATCATCATCATCATCATTAGCAGCAATAGCAGCAGGATCAAGAGCACTATCATCATCATCATTAGCAGCAGGAGGTCTGTGTAGTGTAACAGCGCTGGCTGGTGGAAGGCAGCGGCAGCTGTGGTGGACAGAGAGCACACACGGCGTGTTGGCAGAGCGGAAAAACTAAGGTGAGGGTCACAGAGAACCCCGTTTGGAGGCCCCGTGGAACCTGCCGGCGGATTCGAGAAGGAAGGCGTGGCCAGGGCAGAGCCCAGGGCCGCGCCGGGAGCATAAAAGGAGCGGAGAGCGGGGGGCTCTGGGCTGCCGGAGCTGGGAGTGGACCCGTCTCATCGTCGCTGTCATCTCTCCGTCGTCGTCGCCGCTAAACGTCTCCGCTGGATGTTGTTGCGCGACATAGGAGACCAGTCGGCTGTCTCGGTCAGCGCCGTCGGTGTTAGACGGCCAAAGTTGTGTACAGACCTAGCTGTTGTGTACAGGCCCAGCTATGGCTGTAGAGTTTGGTAGTACATGTTGTTTACGTCGTTTATTGTGAAAATTCGGTCACAGTTCCTATCATCACTGTTGTTTCATTGCTTTTATGGCTTTATTTTGGTGATTTTCTAAAAGTTTTTTGGTTTAACCATGTTTGTGTTGTTGTAGTACAGAGTTAGACTGATGGCCTTAATCTAAGTTGTCTTGTGGTTGTTGTTGTTGTTTGACTTGCATCCCAATGGGATTTTTGCACACAGCGTTGGTGTACGGTGCTTTTTCTGCAACATTTTGCTGTCTTTTCTTGGATTTTCTGTTTGCGCATAGTCACTTTAAGATGTTTTTTGTTCATGTTTTTGTTTTCTGTTTGTTGCGGTTGCACCCGATTCAAGAGCCGAATGGCTCACAGGGCTATACCTAATAAATGAAACTTGAAACTTGAGGCTGAGCCACTGTGGAGAGTGTGCGGACAAGAGCGTGGAAGTTGTGTTAAATATTTTTTGGGTTCGCGCGGTAAAGTCACGTAGCTAGAAACTAAATTGATAATACAAATAAAAAGCACGACGTTTCGATCGCAACGCAAGTGGTCGTCATCAGGATCGAAAACGTCGTGGTTTTTATTTGCATTATTAATTATTTTTCTATCTACGTGACTTTACCGAAAGAACCAACGGATGTTAATTCCTGCAGTCACAAAAGCTTTTAGTAAAAAATTTGTGTTAAATAAAGAAGTGCCCTCCTACAAACTCTGTCTCTGAACCATTGACCCTACACACACATGCAAAATGTTAGGCAATTTGCCGATGCTAATGTGATTCACGCTCTCATTCATACGCACCACCCCCCTACCACCCCCCTACCAACCCCCCCCCCCCACTTCGATCCATCTCGTTCGTTGCCTTCCCCTCCCTGCGTGTGTCAAGGTGAGGAGGTCATCATCATCATCGTCGTCGTCGTCATCGTCATCATCATCGTCACCATCATCACCATCATTGTCATCACCATCATCATCATTATCATCATCATCGTCGTCGTCATTGTCATCATCATCGTCATCATCATCACCATCATTGTCATCACCATCATCATCATTATCATCATCATCATCATCATCGTCGTCGTCATTGTCATCGTCACCAGCATCACCATCATTGTCATCACCATTATCATCATCATTATCATCATCACCATCATTATCGTCGTCGTCATCACCATCACCATCATCGTCGTCATCATCATCAACCTTGTCATCACCATCATAGTCATCATTGTTACCATCATCGAAATCATCGTCATCACCCTCATCGTCGTCACCATCATGATCGTCACCATCCTCATCTTCACCATCACCTCCTGCACCCTGCACACCACGTGTCCCACCCATCACTACTTCCTCTACCCTGCACACCACGTGTCCCACCCATCACTACCTCCTCCACCCTACACACCACGTGTCCCACCCATCACCACCTCCTCCTGCACCCTGCACACCACTCGTCCCACTCATCACCACCTCCTCCTGCACCCTGCACACTACGCGTCCCACCCATCACCACCACCTCCTGCACCCTGCACACCACGTGTCCCACCCATCACCACCACCTCCTCCACCCTGCACACTACGTGTCCCACCCATCACTACCACCTCCTCCACGCTGCACACCACGTGCCCCACCCATCACCACCACCTCCTGCACCCTGCACACTACGTGTCCCACCCATCACCACCACCTCCTCCACCCTGCACACTACGTGTCCCACCCATCACTACCACCTCCTCCACGCTGCACACCACGGGTCCCACCCATCACCACCACCTCCTCCACCCTGCACACTACGTGTCCCACCCATCACTACCACCTCCTCCACGCTGCACACCACGTGCCCCACCCATCACCACCACCTCCTCCACCCTGCACACTACGTGTCCCACCCATCACCACCACCTCCTCCACCCTGCACACTACGTGTCCCACCCATCACTACCACCTCCTCCACGCTGCACACCACGTGCCCCACCCATCACCACCACCTCCTGCACCCTGCACACTACGTGTCCCACCCATCACTACCACTTCCTCCACGCTGCACACCACGGGTCCCACCCATCACCACCACCTCCTCCACCCTGCACACTACGTGTCCCACCCATCACTACCACCTCCTCCACGCTGCACACCACGGGTCCCACCCATCACCACCACCTCCTCCACCCTGCACACTACGTGTCCCACCCATCACTACCACCTCCTCCACGCTGCACACCACGTGCCCCACCCATCACCACCACCTCCTCCACCCTGCACACTACGTGTCCCACCCATCACCACCACCTCCTCCACCCTGCACACTACGTGTCCCACCCATCACTACCACCTCCTCCACGCTGCACACCACGTGCCCCACCCATCACCACCACCTCCTGCACCCTGCACACTACGTGTCCCACCCATCACTACCACCTCCTCCACGCTGCACACCACGCGTCCCACCCATCACCACCTCCTCCCGCACCCTGCACACCACGCGTCCCACCCATCACCACCACCTCCTCCACCCTGCACACCACGCGTCCCACCCATCACCACCTCCTCCTGCACCCTGCACACCACGTGTCCCACCCATCACTACCTCCTCCTGCACCCTGCACACCACGTGTCCCACCCATCACTACCAACTCCTCCACCCTGTACACCACGTGTCCCACCCATCACTACCTCCTCCTCCACCCTGCACACCACGTGTCCCACCCATCACTACCTCCTCCTCCACCCTGCACACCACGTGTCCCACCCATCACCACCACCTCCTCCACCCTCCACACCACGTGTCCCACCCATCACTACCTCCTCCTCCACCCTGCACACCACGTGTCCCACCCATCACCACCTCCTCCTCTACCCTGTACACCACGTGTCCCACCCATCACCAATCCTCATGCACCTTGCACACCACGTGTCCCACCCATCACTACCACCTCCTCCACCCTGCACACCACGTGTCCCACCCATCACTTCCTCCTGCACCCTGCACACCACGTGTCCCATCCATCACCACCACCTCCTCCTCCACCCTGTACAACACGTGTCCCACCCATCACTTCCTCCTGCACCCTGCACACCACGTGTCCCACCCATCACCACCTCCTCCTCCACCCTGCACACCACGTGTCCCACCCATCACTACCACCTACTACACCCTGCACACCACGTGTCCCACCCATCATCACCTCCTCCTCCACCCTGCACACCACGTGTCCCACCCATCACTACCACCTACTACACCCTGCACACCACGTGTCCCACCCATCATCACCTCCTCCTCCACCCTGCACACCACGTGTCCCACCCATCACTACCACCTACTACACCCTGCACACCACGTGTCCCACCCATCACCACCTCCTGCTCCACCCTGCACACCACGTGTCCCACCCATCATCTCCTCCTCCACCCTGCACACCACGTGTCCCACCCATCACCACCTCCTCCTCCACCCTGCACACCACGTGTCCCACCCATCACCACCTCCTGCTCCACCCTGCACACCACGTGTCCCACCCATCATCTCCTCCTCCACCCTGCACACCACGTGTCCCACCCATAATCACCTCCTCCACCCTGCACACCACGTGTCCCACCCATAATCACCTCCTCCACCCTGCACACCACGTGTCCCACCCATAATCACCTCCTCCACCCTGCACACCACGTGTCCCACCCATCACCACCACCACCTCCTCCACCCTGTACAACACGTGTCCCACCCATCACCACCTCCTCCTCCCATGCACTTGTGACGCATCATCATCGTGTGGAAGTTCACAGCGGTAGCCGAATTCTCTAAACGCGTCGCATTCATTGTGAATGTGGAGTTAAGCACTGCGGAAGGTCGGAAAAAACACACGAGGCACACGCAGCAAACTCCGAATATACAGCAGCAGCAGCAGGCGTCAGGGTCGGGGTCGAACTCACGACCTCCTGTAGACCAGGCGAGGTAGTCAACATCTCCTAGCCACCGTGATGGTGATCAGAGAGAGAGAGAGACTCAAACTACAAATATACAGCAGCAGCAGGCATCGTCTGGTTGGGAACGAACCCACGACCTCTTGTGAACCAGGCGAGGTAGTTAACATCTACTAGCCACCGTGATGATGATTAGAGAGATTGACACACACAGCAAACTCAAATATACAGCAGCAGCTGGCATCGTCAGGGACGGGATCAAACCTACGACCTCTTGTGAACCAGGCGAGGTAGTTAACATATCATAGTCACCGTGATGATGATGATGAGAGTAACCACAAACTCCGAAAATACAGCAGCAGCAGGCATAGTCAGGGTCGGGATCGAACCCATGACCTCCTGTGAACCAGGCGAGGTAGTTAACATCTCCTAGCCACCGTGATGATGATGATGATGAGAGAGAGAGAGACACGCAAAATCAAAATATACAGCAGCAGGCATCGTCTGGTTGGGATCGAACCTACAACCTCTTGTGAACCAGGCGAGGTAGTTAACATATCCTAGCCACCGTGATGATGATTAGAGAGAGACACACAGCAAACTCCAAATATACAGCATCAGCAGGCATCTTCAGGGTCGGGATCGAACCCACGACCTCCTGTAAACCAGGCGAGGTAGTCAACATCTCCTAGCCACTGTGATGATGATTAGAGAGAGTAACCGCAAACTCCAAATATACAGCAGCAGCAGGCATCGTCAGGGTCGGGATCGAACCCACGACCTCCTGTAAACCAGGCGAGGTAGTCAACATCTCCTTGCCAGCGCGTCGTCCCAGCTAGCCCTATTGGTTGTTGCACAGTTGCACTTACCACTTTAGATCAGACGACGACAGAAGCAGAAGCAGCAGCAGCAGCATCATCATCAGAGTTCTGCAGAGGAGGACGATGATGACGTTTTATCGAATCATGTGCGACCAAATACCGTGTCCGTCTCCTGCTAATGGGATGGTTAGAACATTCTCGGAATGCCAGGGCGAGAGATTCGGCCGACTGATGGAATTCCCAAAGCGGAGCTCGGGAGATGGGAATTTCAAGCTTTCACAACCACCACCATCATCACCACCACCGAAGACAAAGGTCCCCCGTGTAGCCTCTAACAGACTGTAGGGGCAAGTGCTGTTAGCGAGCAGGACCTATGAAGGTAGACACAGACAAAGGTCCCCCGTGTAGCCTCTAACAGACTGTAGGGGCAAGTGCTGTTAGCGAGTAGCACCTATGAAGGTAGACACAGACAAAGGTCCCCCGTGCAGCCTCTAACAGACTGTAGGGGCAAGTGCTGTTAGCGAGTAGCACCTATGAAGGTAGACACAGACAAAGGTCCCCCGTGCAGCCTCTAACAGACTGTAGGGGCAAGTGCTGTTAGCGAGCAGGACCTATGAAGGTAGACACAGACAAAGGTCCCCCGTGTAGCCTCTAACAGACTGTAGGGGCAAGTGCTGTTAGCGAGTAGCACCTATGAAGGTAGACACAGACAAAGGTCCCCCGTGCAGCCTCTAACAGACTGTAGGGGCAAGTGCTGTTAGCGAGCAGCACCTATGAAGGTAGACACAGACAAAGATCCCCCGTGTAGCCTCTAACAGACTGTTGGGGCAAGTGCTGTTAGCGAGTAGCAGCACCTTCACCTATGAAGGCCGGCACGGCACACAAGGGGGTGGGTGGCCAGCACCACGCCCGGCCGCCTTTGTCTCCCCAGTGACGATGTTTTACACAACGCACCAGCTACTCATTTAAGGCTGAGTCGACCTAGGGGAGGCCCAGGACCGGTTCAGATAATCGTCACTGGTGATGTTGGCCGTGAGCGGGAATCGAACCCGGATCGCCAGGTTCGTTGAACAGCATAGCGCTAACCACTGCACCACCGCCACCACTACCACCGCCACCATCGATCAGGACACATGGATATCAAGAGGAATTCATTCATTCAGCAGTGGATTGATTGCACGTGGTGGTGGTGGTGATGATGGTGGTGGTGGTTGTAGGGGTCACGGCTGCAGGCATCTGCCAGTCGTCATCTCGGTCGGGCAACCCACGGCACCCGCTGGGTCTGTCTCGTGACCTCCTGCTAGCAGGGAGATTTCGACACTTCACGTGGCCTCAATGGTGAAGAAAATCCCAAAAACACGAATAATAAGTATAACCCGTAAAAACAAAGTGTTTCACTATAAATCCTTTATATGCGTGGCAGCGAACTTAATATAAAGGATTTAAAAATATATTCGCCTGTGGAGGACGCGGGGATCGATCCCGCGACCTTTGGCATGGGAAGCGAGGGCGCTACCAACTGCGCTACTCTGCCACGGCCTGCGGAGGGGTTACGCTCTGGGCTCCTACACTGTGAATGAGTTCTATTTGAATAAATGTAAAATATTTTTTTTTGCCTAAAAGTGTAAAAATTTTGGGAATTTTTTTCACGAACATTAATTGTCACGCACAACGAGTATGTGTGCAAAATGTCAGCTCGATTGGATCACGGGAAGTGGGTTAAAACACGACCGAAAGATTTGCACGGTCGTAAGCAAGCAAGCAAGCACGCAAGCAAGCAAGCAAGCACGGAAGCAAGCAAGCGAACTTAATATAAAGGATTTAAAAATTAAACTGTTTTATGTTAAACCAGGTAAAGTCCGCTTAATGCGTGTAGATTATTTCGATTATCTTGACTGCTAGAAATGTCCACGTGATGAGCCTCCGTCCCTGAGCTATCAATTGTGGCAAAGTTGCTTCTGAAAAAACAGCGACTCGCTCAGTCGACTTTACCCAGTAAAATAATAAAAAAAATGTAGTTTCGTTTTCATTTGTGTATCCGAGATACGTTTCAGTCATATCGGTTTGTGTCTTTTTGTATCGTTGGTAGCCGTGACCTTCTGATCACCGTAACCCTTACTGGAAATCTGTAAAGTGAAGAGCTTCATAGCATGATTATTGAAAGAACCAAGAAGATGGTTTTTTTACCCTTCTATCTGGCAACAAAACTGACACCTTTTAACAAGGAGTCATGTTTGGATAGACCGCAATACCTGCAGTCATAATACAAACAAAAGACACAACTCTGATAATATGCACTGTCCTTGAAGTTGATTGGTCCACACCCGAGACAGCTTTCCTTAGAGCCTAGTCTCACATGGGTTGGACCAGATGACGCCAAAAGACGCACATCTCTAAGACAATGCACCATCAGAGTATGAGAGCTCGGGGCAAGCATCTACACTATGGGAACCTCATTTGCCAGTAAAAATATGATAATTGTTTTTTTAACCCTTCTATCTGGCAACAAAACTGACACCTTTTTACAAGGAGTCATGTTTGCATAGACCACAATACCTGCAGCCATAATGCAAACAAAAACATAACTCTGATAATGTATGCACTGTCCTTGAAGTTGATTGGTCCACACCCGAGACAGCTTTCCTTAGAGCCTAGTCTCACATGTTGCCAGATAGAAGGGTAAAAAAACCATTATCATATTTTTACTGGCAAATGAGGTTCCCATGGTGTAAAAGCTTCATAGCTTATCGGATTTCCCCTCCAGTATAAATAAATATTCTCATCCTGACCTCTCTCTCTCTCTCTTCCCTTTGGTATCTCTGTGTGTGTGTCTATCTCTCTCGCTCCCCATGCTCCGAGACCGTATCCCCGGAATTGCGGAGTTCACTTACGTGGGATCAATTATCGGACAAGAACGCGGCTGAAAGCTATCCCTGATTGTTGCGCGGTGCATAACACTCGATCATAAAATTACGAGAATGGGCTCACTTGCGCGTGGAATTGGACGGTGGCTAGGAGATGTTAACTACCTCGCCTGGTACGCATGAGGTCCTGGGTTGGATCCCGACCCTGACGATGTCTGCTACATCCACAACAACCACAACCACCACCACCACCACCAACCACCAACAACCACTATCAAAGACCCCCCGTATAGCCTTTAACAGACTGTAGGGGCAAGTGCTTTAAGCGAGCACCTATGATGGCTGGCACGGCACACGATGGGGTGGGTAGGTGGCCAGCACCACGCCCGGCCGCCTTTGTCTCCCCAGTGGCGATGTTTACTACACACCGCACCAGGTACTCATTTGAGGCTGAGTCGACCTCAGAGAGGCCCAGGACCGGTTCAGATAATCGTGGTGTTGGCCATGAGCGGGAATCGAAATCGGGTCGCCGGGTTCGTAGCGCAGCGTGGCGCTAACCGGTGCACCACCGCTCCCCACACTACACGCACACACAGACACACTCACTACACACACAGACACACACACAGACACACACACTACACACACACGCACTACACACTGACATACACACACAGACACACACACTACACACTGACAAAGATAAAGATAACGATCCCCGGTATAGCCTTAACAGACTGTAGGGGCAAGTTCTGTTAGCGAGCACCTATACACTGACACACACTGTCACACACACTACACACTGACACACACACACTACACACTGACAAACACACACTACACACTGACACACACACACTACACACTGACACACACACACTGACACACACACACTGACACACACACACTGACACACACACACACTAACACAAAAAGATCCCCCGTGTAGCCTTAACAGACTGTAGGGGCAAGTGCTGTTAGCGAGCACCTATGAAGGCCGGAACGGTACACGAGGGGGTGGGTGGCCAGCACCACGCCCGACCGCCTTTGTCTCCCCAGTGGCGATGTTTACACACCACACCAGGTACTCATTTCAGGCTGAGTCGACCTAGGGGAGGCCCAGGACCGGTTTAGATAATCGTCACTGGTGTTGGCCGTGAGCGGGAATCGAACCCGGGTCGCCAGGTTCATAGCGCAGCGTAGCGCTAACCGCTACACCACCGCTCCCCACATACTGATACACACACTGACATACACACACTGACAGATACACACTGCCACACACACACACGAACACACACCCACTGACACATCCATACTGACACACACACACTGACACACACACACTGACACACTACATACACACTGACACACACACACTGACACACACACACTGACACATACACACTGACGCACACACACTGACACACACACACTGACACATACATACTGACACACACACTGACACACACACTGACACAATACATACACACACACACACTGACACACACACTGACACACACACACAGACACACACACTGACACACACTGACACGTACACTGACACACACACTGACACACACACACTGACACACACACTGACACACACACACACAGACACACACACTGACGCACACACACTGATACACACACACTGACACACACACTGACACATACACTGACACACACACTGACACACACAAACTGACACACACTGACACACACACTGACACACACACTGACACACACACACTGACACACACACACACTGACACACACACAAACACTGACACACAAACACTGACACACACACACACTGACACACACACACACTGACACACATACACACTGACACACAAACACTGACACACACACACACTGACACACACACACACTGACACACACACACACTGACACACAAACACTGACACACACACACACTGACACACACACACTGACACACACACACACTGACACACAAACACTGACACACACACACACTGACACACATACACACTGACACACACACACACACACTGACACACACACACACATCCACACTGACACACATACACACTGACACACAAACACTGACACACACACACACTGACACACACACACACTGACACACACACACACTGACACACAAACACTGACACACACACACACTGACACACATACACACTGACACACATACACACTGACACACACACACACTGACACACACACACACTGACACACATACACACTGACACACATACACACTGACACACACACACACTGACACACATACACACTGACACACAAACACTGACACACACACACACTGACACACACACACACTGACACACACACATACTGACACACACACACAGCCACCCACACGGTCACACGCGTACGCAGGGAGAGCATCAACGGCGCAGTCGAAGCCACGAGACAAGATCGACCCACTGCTGGATGAATAGAGGTGTGGGGTCAGGACGGCGGGGTGGTGGTGGTGGTGGTGAGTGAGGTGGTGGTGGTGGTGGTGAGTGAGGTGGTGGTGGTGGGGTGATGTAAGGTGGTGGTGGTGGGGTGATGTAAGGTGGTGGTGGGTGGGTGGGTGAGGTGTTGAGTGGGTGAGGTGGTGAGTGAGGTGGTGGGTGGGTGAGTTGGTGGGTGTGGTGGTGGGTGGGGTGGTGGTGAGTGGTGGTGGTGGTGGTGGTGAGTGGTGGTGGTGGTGGTGAGTGGTGGTGGTGGTGGTGAGTGAGGTGGTGGTGGTGGTGGTGAGTGAGGTGGTGGTGGTGGGGTGATGTAAGGTGGTGGTGGGTGGGTGGGTGGGTGAGGTGTTGAGTGGGTGAGGTGGTGAGTGAGGTGGTGGGTGGGTGAGTTGGTGGGTGTTGTGGTGGGTGGGGTGGTGGTGAGTGGTGGTGGTGGTGAGTGGTGGTGGGTGGGGTGGTGGTGAGTGGTGGTGGGTGGGTGAGTTGGTGGGTGTGGTGGTGGGTGGGGTGGTGGTGAGTGGTGGTGGTGAGTGGTGGTGGGTGGGTGAGTTGGTGGGTGTGGTGGTGGGTGGGGTGGTGGTGAGTGGTGGTGGTGGTGGTGGGGGGATGTAAGGTGGTGGTGGGTGGGTGAGGTGGTGGGTGAGGTGGTGGGTGGGCGGGGTGGTGGGTGGGTGAGGTGGGTGGGTGAGGTGGTGGGTGGGTGAGGTGGGTGGGTGAGGTGGTGAGTGAGGTGGTGGGTGGGCGGGGTGGTGGTGAGTGGTGGTGGTGGTGGTGAGTGGTGGTGGTGGGGTGATGTAAGGTGGTGGTGGGTGGGTGAGGTGGTGGGTGGGTGTGGTCGTGGGTGAGGTTGTGGGTGGGTGAGGTGGTGGGTGGGTGCGTTGGTGGGTGTGGTGGTGGGTGGGGTGGTGGTGAGTGGTGGTGGTGGGGTGGTGAGTGGTAGTGGGTGGGTGAGTTGGTGGGTGTGGTGGTGGGTGGGGTGGTGGTGAGTGGTGGTGGTGGTGGTGGGGGGATGTAAGGTGGTGGTGGGTGGGTGGGTGAGGTGGTGGGTGAGGTGGTGAGTGAGGTGGGTGGGTGAGGTGGTGAGTGAGGTGGTGGGTGGGTGAGGTGGGTGGGTGAGGTGGTGATTGAGGTGGTGGGTGGGTGAGGTGGTGGGTGGGTGGGTGAGGTAGTGGGTGGGTGAGGTGGTGGGTGGGTGAGGTGGTGAGTGAGGTGGTGGGTGGGTGGGTGAGGTGGTGGGTGGGTGAGTTGGTGGGTGGGTGAGGTGGTGGGTGGGTGAGGTGATGGGTGAGTTGGTGGGTGGGTGAGTTGGTGGGTGGGTGAGGTGGTGGGTGGGTGAGGTGGTGGGTGGGTGAGGTGGGGAGTAAGGTGGTGGGTGGGTGAGGTGGTGGGTGGGTGAGGTGGTGGGTGGGTGGGTGGGTCAGGTGGTGGGTGGGTGGGTGGGTGAGTTGGTGGGTGGTTGAGGTGGTGGGTGAGGTGGTGGGTGGGTGGGTGGGGTTGTGGGTGGGTGAGTTGGTGGGTGGGTGAATTGGTGGGTGTGTGGGTGAGTTGGTGGGTGGGTGAGGTGGTGGGTGGGTGGGGTGGTGGGTGGGTGCTCCTCACCACAAGCTCGCTGGGTTCCTTACCGACGCCCAGCCCCTCCCCCACCCAATCACCCCGCCCCCTCCTAACCCAATAAATAAATAAATAACTCCCATTCATATTCATCTCACGTGCCGGCCGCGATACAACGCGTAGGGCATTGCGGTGGGAGGCTGTCGCAGGCCGTGGCAGCCTGTGTGAGGCTGTGGCAGGGTGTGGGAGGCTGTGGCAGGCTGTGGGAAGTTGTGGCAGGCTGTGGCAGGTTGTGTGAGGTTGTGGGAGGCTGTGGCAGGCTGTGTGAGGCTGTGGCAGGCTGTGGCAGGCTGTGGCAGGCTGTGGGAGGCTGTGGCAGGATGTGTGCGCTGCTGTGGCAGGCTGTGGCAGGTTGTGGGAGGCTGTGGCAGGTTGTGGCAGGCTGTGTGCAGGCTGTGGCAGGCTGTGTGAGGCTGTGGCAGGTTGTGGGAGGCTGTGGCAGGACGCAGCAGGCTGTGGCAGGCTGTGTGAGGCTGTGGCAGGCTGTGTGCGGCTGTGTGAGGCTGTGTGAGGCTGTGGCAGGCTGCTGTGTGAGGCTGTGGGAGGCTGTGACAGGCTGTGGGAGGCTGTGGCAAGTTGTGGCAGGCTGTGGCAGGCTGTGGGAGGCTGTGGCAGGTTGTGGCAGGTTGTGACAGGCTGTGACAGGCTGTGTGAGGCTGTGTGAGGCTGTGGCAGGCTGCTGTGTGAGGCTGTGGCAGGCCGTGGCAGGCTGTGTGAGGCTGTGGCAGGCTGTGTGAGGCTGTGTGAGGCTGTAGCAGGCTGTGTGAGGCTGTGGCAGGCTGTTTGAGGCTGTGGCAGGACGCAGCAGGCTGTGGCAGGCTGTGTGAGGCTGTGGCAGGCTGTGTGAGGCTGTGGCAGGACGCAGCAGGCTGTGGCAGGCTGTGTGAGGCTGTGGCAGGCTGCTGTGTGAGGCTGTGGGAGGCTGTGTGAGGCTGTGGCAGGCTGCTGTGTGAGGCTGTGGGAGGCTGTGTGAGGCTGTGGCAGGCTGTGTGAGGCTGTGTGAGGCTGTGGCAGGCTGCTGTGTGAGGCTGTGGGAGGCTGTGTGAGGCTGTGGCAGGCTGCTGTGTGAGGCTGTGTGAGGCTGTGGCAGGCTGTGTGAGGCTGTGTGAGGCTGTGGCAGGCTGCTGTGTGCTGCTATCGGCCCACCACTCAGACCCCCTCTGTCGTCATCAGTCAGCTGAGTTCACAGCGATAGGCGGGCATGCCCCCCCCTCACCCCCCCTCACCCCCCCTCATGCCCCCCTCACCCTCACCCCCCCTCACCCCCCCCTTACCTCCCCTCACCCCCCCCCTCATGCCCCCCTCACCCTCCCCCTCACCCTCCCCCTCACCCCCCATCACCCCCCTCACCCCCTTCATGCCCCTAACCCCCCCTCATGCCCCCTCACCCCCCCCTTCACCCCCCCCCCTCAGGCTCCCCTCACCCCGCCACCCCCACAGCTTTACATAGAGACCCATAGCGTTACATAGAGACCCATAGAGTTACATACAGACCCATATAGTTACATAGAGACCCGTAGAGTTACATAGAGACCCATATAGTTACATAGAGACCCATATAGTTACATAGAGACCCATAGAGTTACACAGAGACCCATAGAGTTACATAGAGACCCATAGAGTTACATAGAGACCCATATAGTTACATAGAGACCCATAGAGATACATAGAGACCCGTAGAGTTACATACAGACCCATATAGTTACATAGAGACCCATAGAGTTACATAGAGACCCATAGAGTTACATAGAGACCCATATAGTTACATAGAGACCCATAGAGATACATAGAGACCCGTAGAGTTACATACAGACCCATATAGTTACATAGAGACCCATAGAGTTACATAGAGACCCATAGAGTTACATAGAGACCCATATAGTTACATAGAGACCCATAGAGATACATAGAGACCCGTAGAGTTACATACAGACCCATATAGTTACATAGAGACCCATAGAGTTACATAGAGACCCATAGAGTTACACAGAGACCCATAGAGTTACATAGAGACCCATAGAGTTACATACAGACCCATATAGTTACATAGAGACCCATAGAGTTACATAGAGACCCATATAGTTACATACAGACCCATATAGTTACACAGAGACCCATAGAGTTACATACAGACCCATAGAGTTACATACAGACCCATAGAGTTACATAGAGACCCATTGAGTTACATAGAGACCCATATAGTTACATACAGACCTATATAGTTACACAGAGACCCATAGAGATACATAGAGACCCATAGAGTTACATACAGACCCATAGAGTTACACAGAGACCCATAGAGATACATAGAGACCCATAGAGATACATAGAGACCCATGGAGATACATAGAGACCCGTAGAGTTACATAGAGACCCATAGAGTTACATAGAGTTCCATGGAGTTACATAGAGACCCATAGAGTTACATAGAGACCCATAGAGTTACATAGAGACCCATAGAGTTACACAGAGACCCATAGATTTACATAGAGACCCATATGCTAACATGAAGATCGATATTCACACAGAGACCCATAGAGTTACATAGATCGACAATCAATTGGGCAATCAACTTTCGGAATACCCGGCCACTCCCGTCTCATTGGCTGACATTTGGAATAGAATCAATGATGATGATGACAATGATGATGACGATGATGACGATGATGATGACGATGATGATGACGATGATGACGATGATGATGACAATGATGACGATGATGATGACAATGATGATGACGATGATGACGATGATGATGACGATGATGATGACGATGATGACGATGATGATGACAATGATGATGATGATGACGATGATGACGATGATGATGACGATGATGATGATGATGACGATGATGACGATGATGATGACGATGATGATGACGATGATGACGATGATGATGACGATGATGATGACGATGATGATTACGATTATTATGATGATGATGATAATGATGACGATAATGATGATGTTGACGGTAATGATAACGATCATGATGACAATCGTGATGATAACGATGATTACGATGATTATGATGATGACGAAGATGGTTACGATGACCATTATGATGACAATGATGACGATGATGATGACGATAATGATGACGAATATGATGATGCCGATGATGATGAAGACAACGATGCTGATGAAGAGGATGACGACGATGATGATGACGATGATGACGATGCTGATGGCAAGAATGATGACGTCGATGAAGATGATGACGATGATGACGATGATGACGATGCTGATGGCAAGAATGACGACGTCGATGACGATGATGACGTCGATGAAGATGATGACGATGATGACGATGATGACGATGCTGATGACAAGAATGACGACGTCGATGAAGATGATGACGATGATGACGATGCTGATGACAAGAATGACGACGTCGATGATGATGATGGCGATGCTGATGACGGTGACGGTGAGACAACGATGACGACGACGATGACGATCACAATCACGATGATGACGACGGCCGATGATGCCCTGTCACGAAGCACCTCATGCCCGGCTACCTCCTCACAGGCCCCGGCTCCTCACCTCTTCCATACCCAGAGCCCCCCCACAAATGAAAGCTGCTCAACGAAGGGGTCCATGATCATCGTCATCATCGACGTCGTCGTCATCGCGCGGAAATTCATAGCAGCCGCCAAGTACTCCGATAGGCGTGACGTTGGTTTCAATTGTCAAGAAAGACAAATATCCAAGCGAGCACGGGGAGAGAGAGAGAACAGAGAGAGAGACGCCGTGATGATGATGATGATGAGATAGAAAGACAAACACGCAAATTCCAAATATACTACAACAGGCATCGTTAGCGTCGGGATCGAATCCACGACCTCCTGTATATCAGGCGAGGTAGTCAACATTTTCTAGCCACCGTGATGATGACGAGTCTTAGACACGCAAACTCTGAATATCCAGCAGGCATCGTCAGTGTCAGGATCGAACCCACGACCTCCTGCTGCATACCAGGCGAGATAGTCAACATCTCCTCGCCACCGTGACGGAAATGTTGGGAAACCCTTTGCCCTAGGAGGGCTGCACAGCTCACGGAGCAAGGCGCACTAATCATCGCAGCAGCCTCTACGCTTGGCCGTTCCAGCTAATGGTGTCACCTCCCCTGCGATTTCAACATCGCCACGAGACTTGGGAATGAGCATACACATATACACACGCGTGGCAAGTACGTGTGCGTTTTCTTGGTTCTTTCGGTAAAGTGTATTATTATTGTTATTTTATTATTTTATTATTTACCTTCCACGTGACTTTACCGAAAGAACCAAGAAGATGAATCTCTGCAGTCGCGAAAGCTTTGAATCGAATTATTCTTTGTTTTTTTCGGTAAAGTCACGTATAAAGATAAAATAATAAATTAAATAATAGCATACGACGTTTCGATTGCAACACAAGCAATCGTCATCAGGTATAGTGAAATAGCGACAAAATCTAACCAGAAAACTAGGGACAGACATATAAGCAGACAGATATCACCAAGATACACAGAGAGAGCAACACAGGCACAGAGAGGGGTGATCGTCTCTGTGGGGTGGCCTTAAATAGACAGAGGGGGGCGGAGGCAGAGAGAGGGAGGGGGTTAGAGAAAAAATTTACATGTAAATGAGTACGAAGGCTTAGAGGGAGAAAGAACGCACTAAATTAAATAACCTAGCAAAGTATCGAAATTTATGTATGCGTGCATGTTGGACTTCTTTCGCACCGCACGTAGTCATCTGTGCTAATCGGAGGTGGCGGGGTGGGTGCGGTGGGGTGGGGGTGGTAGGAGCGCGTTAAAGACGAGGACTTCCTCTATTGTACATCAGAAGCAGAGTCGGAATCTTTCAGCAGTGCTGAGTCGTTCGGCCGACCGCAGTTCCACTGTGGGTGTGGGTCTAACTATGGGAGGAGGAAATCAGATAATCCGGAAGAAACCAATGCGGGGCTAATCTCCTCCCAGAATGCACTAGTCTCCTCTATTCTATTTCCCAGAATGCACCCACATCGTCGATTCACTCTCTCAGAATGCACCAGTGTACTCTCATCACTTTCCCAGAATGCACCCGTGTCATATATTTACTGTACCAGAATGCACCCGTGCCATCTATTCACTCTCCCAGAATGCACCTGTGTCATATAACCACTCTCCCAGAATGCACCCGTGTCATCTATTCACTCTCCCAGAATGCACCCGTGCCATCGATTCACTCTCCCAGAATGTACCCGTGTCATCTATTCACTTTCCCAGAATGCACCAGTGTGATATATCCACTCTCCCAGAATGCACCCGTGCCATCGATTCCCTCTCCCAGAATGCACCAGTATCATCTATTCACTCTCCCAGAATGCACCAGTGTTCTCTATTACGTCTCCCAGAACGCACCAGTGTCCTCTATTCACTTTTCCAGAATGCACCAGTGTCCTCTATTCACTCTCCCAGAATGCACCAGTGTTCTCTATTCCGTCTCCCAGAATGCACCAGTGTCCTCTATTCACTTTCCCAGAATGCACCAGTGCCCTCTATTCACTCTCCCAGAATGCACCAGTACCCTCTATTCACTCTCCCAGAATGCACCTGTGCCCTCTATTCACTCTCCCAGCATGCACCAGTGTCCTCTATTCACTTTCCCAGAATGCACCAATGTCCTCTATTCACTTACCCAGAAGGCGTGTCCTCTATACTTTCAACTATTTTTTTAAACCAGGTTAGGCCCCACTGAGCTATGTGGCTCTTTCTCAGACGGGACCTGGCTATCAAAAAAGATAGCTCAACGAAGTGGCATGACAACAATATTATCATCATCGTGTATAGAAATGAGTAGCAGCAGCCAAATGCTCTAGAAGAGCGTGGCGATGTTGATTCTAGATGTGGAGTGAACACCCAGAGGACCCGGAGAAAAATCTACGCAACTACGGAGAGAGACACTCAAACAACAAATATACAGCAGCTGGTGCCCTTATGGTCGGGATTGAACGCACGATCTCATGTATAACAGGCGAGGTAGTTAACATCTCTTAGCCACCGTTGATGATGATGAGAGAGAGAGAGACACGCAAACTCCAAATATACAGCAGCAGCAGGCATCGTCAGGGTTGGGATCGAACCCACGACCTCCTGTGTACCAGGCGAGGTAGTCAACATCTCTTAGCCACCGTTGATGATGATGAGAGAGAGAGAGACACGCAAACTCCAAATATACAGCAGCAGGCATCGTCAGGGTTGGGATCGAACCCACGACCTCCTGTGTACCAGGCGAGGTAGTTAACATCTCCCAGCCAGGCACAATGTACCCGTGCTCTCTATTGCAATTCGTTCACTACCCTCAGTTGCCTCCCTTCGCTTTTGAGATTCATGAAAAAGAAATTCGTAAATTGCCAAACGCCTCAAATCGATTCTCAGTAAAAACGCATAATGGGTAATTTTAACAACATCACTGACGATTATCTGAACCGGTCCTGGGCCTCCTCTAGGTCGACTCAGCCTCAAATGAGTACCTGGTGCGGTGTGCGGTAAACATCGCCACTGGGGAGACAAAGGCGGCCGGGCGTGGTGCTGGCCACCAACACCCCCTCGTGTGCCGTTCCGACCTTCATAGGTGCTGCTCGCTAACAGCACTTGCCCCTACAGTCTGTTACGGCTATACGGGGGGATCTTTGTCTTTGTCTCTGGTGCTGGTGGTGGTGCAGTGGCAACGTGTTCTCGATGTCTAACGCTAGCTAGCGGTATGCCCCCCACCCACACACATACACCTTCTCTGCCCTCCCCCCTTCTCTCTCTCTCTCGTTCTCGCCATCGTTTCGTGCTGGTGGTGATTTAGCCACACGCTATAAAACGCCCTAATGGACGTTTTATTCCTTTGACCCAAACTGGAGCGAGCCGGGCCACGAGACATTCATTTCACTTTTTATTGCAACGGAGTTTCGCGGCTCCAGCGGAGGACACTCCACCAAAGAATCCAAAGGCTCCGACAGGATGCTGATGACTTCTTGGTTCTTTCGGTAAAGTCACGTAGAAGGGAAATAATAAAAGAATGAAAATAAAACACAATAAAATAATTCTCACGACGTTTCGGCCACAACGCAAGCAGCCGTCTTCAGGTGAAAACCAGGTCCGTCTACGTGACTTTACCGAAAGAACCAAGCAGATGAATCCCTGCAGTCACGAAAGGATGCTGATGATTCCTTTTAATTGAAGTCTCTCTGTGTCTCTCTGTGTGTGTGTCTTAGTGTGTGTGTGTTTTTGTGTTTGTGCACTTGCCCCCACAGTCTGTTAACGCTATACGGGGGATCATTATCTTTTGTGTCTTTGTGTGTGTCTGTCTGCGTGGCTGTGTGTGTATGTCCGGCAAAAAACAACCCCCTGCCTCCTCGTGGTGCCGGACGGGCAACGCTGTCGTGGACAGTGCTGTGGGGAGGAGGGCCAATTCCGATTGGCCTTTCCGCTCAGGAAGTTCGTAACCACCACAGCGGACAAATGGGGGCTCTGGACAGGTGCAAGGGGCTGGTAACCCCTCCACCTTCTATAAATTACCACAAAACCACGTAAAAAAAATCTAACTAATAAGCTTGTGCCGGAGGCCCCAGGGGGGCAGGCTTCTATGACGTCTCCTGGCCAAACCTCATTGGCGGAGCCCGGAGATTGAATCTTCACCCTCGGGGCTCCTCCAGAAACAACGAAAAGCCACTACGGATGGCCACGTGGAATGTTCGAATGCTCACTGCGGAGGAGAGGCTGTCACTCCTCTGTCGGGAGCTGGACCGGTACCGCCTGGATCTCTGTGGCATTCAGGAGGTCCGGTGGACCGGCTCTGGCTCCTGCCACCATGAGGGGTGGACAGTCCTCTACTCGGGGCAGTAGACTGCCAAACAACAGGGAGTGGCTCTTCTTCTGAACAAAATAATGAAGGGGGCGTGGGAGCGTGGGGGAGAGATGTGGGAAGCTGTAAGCCCAGGCTACTTTTGGCTCGCCTTCCCATCAACCGGAGGCGAGGAGTGGTGGTCGTGGTTACTTATGCCCCCACCGAAGACGAACATCTGTGGAGGGATGCAGGCAAGGCCGATGAGTCAGATGCCTTCTATGACCTCCTGTCGCAAGTGCTGGCTAAAGTGGCCCCTGGAGATAGAGTCATCTTGTTGGGTGACTTCAATGACCGAGTTGGTCATGATGCTGGCACCTGGTCTGGTGTGATTGGAAGGCATGGGCCAGACCAGCTCAATTACAACGGTAGGAGGCTGCTAGATTTGTGTGCAGCCCATGGGCTTGTAATTGCCAACACGCTGTTCCGGCATCAGCGCATCCACACAACATCATAGATGCATGCTGGGTCCAAGCAAGAACATCTGCTGGACTACATCATGACGGAACAGCGGATGCGGGTCCATGTCCTTGACACCAGGACCTACCGTGGAGTTGATCTGCCCTATGACCATCGACTTGTCATCTGTAAGATGCGCCTGCCATTCTTCCACTCCGGTGGTGGGTGTACACACAGGACCCCATTCCAACCTTAGGTGGCCTGGTCTCAGCCAGCTGATGAAAGTTGCAAGCGAGAATTTTGTCATTGCTTGCAGCTGGGGTTGGCATCGTCCCCCACTCCTCCTGATGTTGAGGGTAAATGGGCGAGGTTTAAGACTGTGATTTAGGCAGATGTAATGGCTGCTTTGGGTACGCGGTCCAGACCTCCCCAGAAACCCTGGCTGACAGAAGAGGTGTTCAGGATGGCTGAGAAAAAGCGATAGGCCGACTCTCATCGTCTTACAGCATCCCACGTCAAAGAATGAGGAGGCTTACCGCAGCCTTCGCTCGGAGGTTAAGAAAGCCGTGAGGTGCTGCAAGGATGGGTGGTGGTCGCGGGTTGCTGAGGAGTCTGCCTCAATGGCCCGCGATCAAAAATCCCTATTTAACTCCATCAAAAAAGTCACCTGCAGCACCACACTAATTACCATCATTAGGGGAAAACAGTGATCCAATCTCCGACCCCTTAACTTGTATTTTAGAGCTTGTCTCTTGGAATCTCTGACTCACTTGATACGGTAAATCTAGCTGTGACGGTCCCACCTGATGACGGAGACTTGTGTTGCCTCCGAAACGTCGTGATTTATTATTTTATTTCTATTATTATTTCTACTATTGTTATTTATTATTATACATTTTCATTATTTATCTATCCTTACCTACGTGACTTTACCGAAAACAACCTAAGAGTATGAATCCTTGCAGTCACGAAAGCTTCAAATCTACAACTAAGATTATGAGTCTGTTAATACTACACGGGGGATCTTTGTCTTTGTCTGTGTGTGTGTATCAGCAGCGTAAGAGGTTAGCGGTTAGCGCTACGCCACGCTACGAACTCGGCTATGATCCGAGTTAGATTCCCGCTCAGGGCCAACCCCAAGCGACGATCATCTGAACCGGTTCTGGGCCTCTCCTAGGTAGACTCAGCCTCAAATGAGCACCCGGTGCGCTGTGCGGTAAACATCGCCACTGGGGAGACAAAGGCGGCCGGGCGTGGTGTTGGCCGCCTACCCCCTCGCGTGCCGTGCCGGCCTGCATAGGTGCTCGCGAACAGCACTTGCCCCGACAGTCTGTCAAAGGCTACACGGGGGATCTTTACCTTTGTGTGAGTGACCAGGATGGAGAGGCGAGCCGTGGGGTAATTAGTGAGCAATTAATCAGCTCAGTGAATGAGTGAAAACATGTGCGAGTGCGTTGGCGAATGAGTGAATGAACGAGAGAAAGAACGAATCAGTGGAGGAGAGGGTGAATTCGTGGAGCGAGTAAAATGAACGATTGAGCGAGTGAGTAGTGAGTGAATGCACGGGCGGTTAAGTGAATGAATGAGCGATAAACACACGGGAAAGATAGAGAATGAGAGAGAGAATGAGAGAGAGAATGAGAGAGAAAATGAGTGAGTGAATGCACGGGCGGTTAAGTGAATGAAAGAATGAACGATAATCGCACGGGATAGAGAGAATGAGAGGGAGAATGAGAGAGAATTAGAGAGAATGAGTGAGTGAATGCAGGGGCGGTTAAGTGAATGAAAGAATGAACGATAAACACACGGGATAGAGAGAATGAGAGAGAGAATGAGAGAGAGAATGAGAGAGAATGAGTGAGTGAATGCACTGGCGGCTAAGTGAATGAATGGATGAACGATAATCACACGGGATAGAGAGAATGAGAGAGAGAATGAGAGAGAATGAGAGAGAAAATGAGTGAGTGAATGCACGGGCGGTTAAGTGAATGAAAGAATGAACGATAATCACACGGGATAGAGAGAGGGAATGAGAGAGAGAATGAGAGAGAATGAGAGAGAATGAGAGAGAGAATGAGTGAGTGAATGCAGGGGCGGTTAAGTGAATGAATGGATGAACGATAATCACACGGGATAGAGAGAGAGAATGAGAGAGAGAATGAGAGAGAAAATGAGTGAGTGAATGCACGTGCGGCTAAGTGAATGAATGAGTGAGCGATAAACACACAGGATAGAGAGAATGAGAGAGAGAATGAGAGAGAGAATGAGAGAGAAAATGAGTGAGTGAATGCACGGGCGGCTAAGTGAATGAATGAGTGAGCGATAAACACACGGGATAGAGAGAATGAGAGAGAGAATGAGAGAGAGAATGAGAGAGGGAATGAGAGAGAAAATGAGTGAGTGAATGCAGGGGCGGCTAAGTGAATGAATGGATGAACGATAAACACACGGGATAGAGAGAATGAGAGAGAGAATGAGAGAGAATGAGAGTTCGAATGAGAGAGAAAATGAGTGAGTGAATGCACGGGGTTAAGTGAATGAATGAACGATAATCGCACGGGATAGAGAGAATGAGATAGAGAATGAGAGAGAGAATGAGAGAGAATGAGTGAGTGAATGCACGGGCGGTTAAGCGAATGAATGAATGAACGATAAACACACGGGATAGAGAGAATGAGATAGAGAATGAGAGAGAGAATGAGAGAGAATGAGTGAGTGAATGGACGGGCGGCAAAGTGAATGAAAGAATGAACGATACTCGCACGGGATAGAGAGAATGAGAGAGAGAATGAGAGAGAATGAGAGAGGGAATGAGAGAGAAAATGAGTGAGTGAATGCAGGGGCGGCTAAGTGAATGAAATAATGAACGATAAACACACGGGATAGAGAGAATGAGATAGCGAGAGAGAACGAGAGAGAGAGAGCTAGGAACTTTATAAAACGAGCGGGGATAATGTGCAAAGCACCGTGGACTCGTGCTGAGGGACAGCGAGAGAGACATTGAGAGGAGCGCATGGCTTTGACGACAAAAGCGGGTTTAATGCAATCGCTGTGAATATTAAAACATCACCCAACTAATTTCGATTTAAAGCTTTCGTGACTGCAGGGATTCATCTTCTTGGTTCTTTCGGTAAAGTCACGTAGAAGGGAAATAATAAAATAATAAAATTTCGATTTAAAGCTTTCGTGACTGCAGGGATTCATCTTCTTGGTTCTTTCGGTAAAGTCACGTAGAAGGGAAATAATAAAATAATAAAATTTCGATTTAAAGCTTTCGTGACTGCAGGGATTCATCTTCTTGGTTCTTTCGGTAAAGTCACGTAGAAGGGAAATAATAAAATAATAAAATTTCGATTTAAAGCTTTCGTGACTGCAGGGATTCATCTTCTTGGTTCTTTCGGTAAAGTCACGTAGAAGGGAAGTAATAAAATAATAAAAATAAAACATTTAATATTTCGATTTAAAGCTTTCGTGACTGCAGGGATTCATCTTCTTGGTTCTTTCGGTAAAGTCACGTAGAAGGGAAATAATAAAATAATGAAAATAAAACATTTAATATTTCGATT
>NW_027615111.1:0-58587 GCF_965212315.1 Lampetra planeri | reverse complement strand
ACACATACACACACACACACACATACACACACACACTGACATACACACACTGACACACACACTGACACACACACACAGACACACATACACACACACATACACACATACACACACACACACACACTGACACACACACACACACACTGACACACACTGACACACACACACACACTGACACACACACTGACACACACACACTGACACAGACACACTGACACACACACACACAGACACACACTGACACACACACACACTGAAACACACATACAGACACACACACAGACACACACACACTTACACACACACTGACACACACACACTGCCACATACACACTGACACACACACACTGCCACATACACACTGACACACACACACTGACACACACACATAAACACATACAGACACACACACATACAGACACAAACACAGACACACACACACTGACACACACACTGACACACATACAGACACACACTCACAGACACACACACTGACACACATACAGACACAAATGCAGAAACACACACACTGACACACACACACTGACACCCCACCATGTCCACAAGCACACGGAGAGAAAGAGAGAGTGAGACGTGGAGCATTTCACTGCCCCCTCCTCCCCCCTCTTCCATCTGCCCCCCACCCTACACCCCCCCCATCCACACCCCCATAATTAACCCCAACGTAGTCACCACCCACCCGACTCACCCCCCCCCCCACCGCCTCACCCACCCACTCGCTCACTCGCTCACCCATCCACCCACCGGGTTGGTTGGTGGGTCGGTTGGTGGGTGGGTGGGTTGGTGGGTTGGTGGGTGGGTGTGTGGGATGGTAGGGTGGGTGGGTTGGTGGGGTGGGTGGGTTGGTTGATAGGGTGGGTGGGTGCGATGGGTGGGTGAGTCGGGTGGGTGAGTGGGGTGGGTGGGTGTGTTGTTGAATGGGGTGAGTGGGGTTGGTGGGTTGGTGGGTGGGGTGGGGTGGGTTGTGTGGCTGGTTGTGGTGACTCGTTAAGGACAGAAGCGCGTTCGCCTGAGGTCACAGAGAGTGTAGGCCTTCTGGAGTGTTCACATTACGTAGGATTTATTGTTTTATTATTTTCAACTAATAAGAGACGGCTCCACTTGGAGAGAGAAAAATATAGAGAGAGAGCGAGATACAATCTCTGAATATACAGCAGCAGGCATGGTCAGGGTCGGGATCGAACCCACGACCTCCTGCATACCGGGCGAGGTAGTTAACATCTCCTAGCCACCGTGATGATGATGACGAGAGGGAGAGAGAGCGACACACAATCTTTGAATATACAACAGCAGCAGGCATCGTCAGGGTCGGGATCGAACCCACGACCTCCTGCATACCGGGCGAGGTGGTTAACATCCCCTAGCCACCGTGATGATGATGATGAGAGAGAGATGCAAACTCCAAATATCCAGCAGGTATCATCAAGGTCGGGATCGAACCCACGACCTCCTGAATAGTGGGCGAGGTCGTTAACATCTCCTAGTCACCGTGATGATGATGATGATGAACGAGATGCAAACTCCAAATATACAGCAGGCATCATCAAGGTCGGGATCGAACCCACGACCTCCTGCATACCGAGCGAGGTCGTTAACATCTCCTAGCCACCGTGATGATGATGATGAGAGAGAGACGCAAACTCCAAATATCCAGCAGGCATCATCAAAGTCGGGATCGAACCCACGACCTCCTGCATACCGGGCGAGGTCGTTAACATCTCCTAGCCACCGTGATGATGATGATGAGAGAGAGACGCAAACTCCAAATATACAGCAGGCATCATCAAAGTCGGGATCGAACCCACGACATTCTGTATACCGGGCGATGGAGCTAACAACTCTTTCTGCGGAAACTTGATCCATCCCGTGAAAAACTCCGCAATTGAAACGAGATTGAGAACGATTTTATTTTTTAATACGAGAGAAAACAAATCTATATATTTGATATATATAATATATATAACGCCTGCAGCGTTGGATTTGTCCAAATTTTAAGACGGGACTCTTTGGCGCCTCGGGATGTCGTTTTAAAAAAAATTGATTTGGTATCAGAGGGAAGCGCTCTTCATGAAATAAAAAACATTCGTTCCCTCGTTATTTGCGGATTTGCTATTCGCGATTTTGGCTATCCGGGAATCGCATCTGGACGTCTCTACCCGACTAATCGAGAGAGAGAGGGAGATGAAGACAAAGTGATGAGAGATAAAGTGATGAGAGATAAAACGATGAGAGATAAAGTGATGAGAGATAAAGTGATGAGAGATAAAGTGATGAAAGATAGAGTTACGAGAGATAAAATGATAAGAGATAAAGTGATGAGAGATAAAGTGATGAGAGATAAAGTGGTGAGAGATAAAGTGACGAGAGATAAAGTGACGAGAGATAAAGTGATGAGAGATAAAGTGGTGAGAGATAAAGTGACGAGAGATAAAGTGATGAGAGATAAAGTGACGAGAGATAAAGTGGTGAGAGATAAAGTGACGAGAGTTAAAGTGGTGAGAGATAAGTGACGAGAGATAAAGTGATGAGAGATAAAGTGATGAGAGATAAAGTGATGAGAGATAAAGTGATGAGAGATAAAGTGATGAGAGATAAAGTGATGAGAGATAAAGTGATGAGAGATAAAGTGACGAGAGATAAAGTGATGAGAGATAAAGTGGTGAGAGATAAAGTGGTGAGAGATAAAGTGACGAGAGATAAAGTGATGAGAGATAAAGTGACGAGAGATAAAGTGGTGAGAGATAAAGTGACGAGAGATAAAGTGATGAGAGATAAAGTGATGAGAGATAAAGTGATGAGAGATAAAGTGATGAGAGATAAAGTGATGAGAGATAAAGTGATGAGAGATAAAGCGATGAGAGATAAAGTGACGAGAGATAAAGTGGTGAGAGATAAAGTGACGAGAGATAAAGTGGTGAGAGATAAAGTGATGAGAGATAAAGTGGTGAGAGATAAAGTGACGAGAGATAAAGTGATGAGAGATAAAGTGATGAGAGATAAAGTGGTGAGAGATAAGTGACGAGAGATAAAGTGATGAGAGATAAAGTGATGAGAGATAAAGTGACGAGAGATAAAGTGATGAGAGATAAAGTGATGAGAGATAGAGTTACGAGAGATAAAGTGATGAGAGATAAAGTGATGAGAGATAAAGTGACGAGAGATAAAGTGACGAGAGATAAAGTGACGAGAGATAAAGTGACGAGAGATAAAGTGACGAGAGATAAAGTGACGAGAGATAAAGTGACGAGAGATAAGGTGATGATATAATTTGTATTTGTTTAATCGCTCACGGCCAACATCAGTGGCGATTAGCTGAACCGATCCTGGGCCTCCCCTAGGTCGACTCAGCCTTAAAGATGAGTACCTGGTGCGGTGTGTAGTAAACATCACAACGAGGGAGACAAAGGCGGCCGGGAGGACGTGTTTCTGGCCACACACTCACTCCCACACGCCTCCACGTGCACCACTTGGCCGACCTTCATAGGGTGCTGCTGCTACTTGCGACTACTTACAGCACTTGCCCCAACAGTCTGCAGAGGCTTTGCGGGGGATCTTTGTCTTTGTGCCCTGAGCTCCCTTTGGGATCAATGTGCCAGGCTCCAGGGTTACGTTCTGAAATGTGTTTTTTGTCCGTGCAAAGTGACGAGTTCGCGAATCTGCTGACACAGTTACGCGGGGAATTGATCAAAGGCATAAAGGCACGGAGCGAATTTATATTTTATTATGAATTAAATACATATTTATATATTTTGTTTGAAAACCACCAGCCACGGCCAAGTTAAATGGAACTCACAAGGAGACAGAAGAAAGGAGTTGGAGAGAGAGGGAGAGAGGTGGAGAGAGAGAGAGAGAGTGACACAGAGAGAGATAGAAGACAGGAGATGGATATAGAGAGAAAACTAGGCAAAGAGAGTACTAAAGAGACAGATAGACGTGCAAAGAGAAGGAAATGAGGTGGTGAGAGAGGGAGAGAGAATAAAAGGAGATTGAAAGAGAGATAAAGAAAGACACACATAGATATTTTTTTACTTTTTAACCACTTTTATTGCCGCCAGCAGCAACAGCACTGGAGCCGATTTCGACACGAAACACACAAAGTCACCGGCGACAAAACGACACAAACACTACGAAACAAAAAGCCACGTGGCACTGGACGCGCCACGCACGACACAAAAACGTCACGTGGTGGTGGTCGTCATCGTGCAGGCCACGCCCAACGAGTGAGCACGTGACAAGGTGACAAGGAGGGTGACATCTTCTTGGTTCTTTCGGTAAAGTCACGTAGAAGGGAAATAATAAAATAATATGAATATAAAACAATAAAAGGAGGGTGACGTCACGTCCGTACAGAAGGGGGCTTTTCCGCCCCCCCCCCAGCGCATCACCGGCTTCAGCCAGAGCCGCACCTTGAACAGGCCTCTGAACACTGGAAGCACTAAAGAGCAGCCATTAGTGTCACCTTGCAGTATCTCTTTCCTCATCTTGTGCACTGCCATTTTCGCTTGGGCACAGGCGAAGTTGGCTACTAAGCGTGGCGCTTATTAGCCAGGTAAGGCACCCCGTATACGAAGCTGCCGCTGTTGTAGAAGGGCAGCCCCAGTCCCATGAAAATGGTCCCCAAAAGGCGGAACATTTGGGATGAGCCGCTGGCAGCGTAAGTACCGATGGGGCAGATCCACCCTGGCACCGCAGAAAGATTGGGCTGAGCCACACGGCCGATGGCAACGTGCAGTGCGCCAATCTCCACCGAGAGGTCACCACAGCGTTTGGCTACGGGAGACTTGTGTAATGTGAGGATATATCCGGCTTACTGACGAATCACAACTCGTCATGATGGTTGGCTCTGCCGGTCCTGGTTTATAGCCAATGGGGGGAAGCCTGGGGGCGTGGCCCTGACGTAATGGAAAAGTGACAGCTGTAAGGAGAGGATTGGTTCTGCTGGCTTTGGCCACAGCCAATGGGGAGATGAGTCAGGGGCGTGGTTTCGGGAGCCTACGAGGGAGCCTGGAATATTCCATGGAGGCTAACCAGGATTGGTGGAAACGTACCATGTGACCTGGGTATTAAATAGGGGTGGAGACGAACGACACGGGGTCAGAACGGGAACGAACGGAGGAAGGGGGCCACGCGGGAGTGGGGCTCCAGGTTGCCACGTGGCAGTGTGTCTCTCTCTCGATCTATCCCTCTCACGCTGCCGCGTGAAGGAAAGCTGTAAGACCGGATTCCAGAAGTCGCCTCAACGACCTTTATTACACTCGTACATTTGTTTCCACTGGGGGACGGCCACAATGATAGGAAAGAAATGGTCTCTCCATTTTGTGCCCGGTAGGTCGACCAGGTCGTGGGAATGCAGCTCCTTGACACAGCCACGTGTAGAGCGCCTTGACACAGCCACGTGTAGAGCGCCTTGACACAGCACGTGTAGAGCGCCTTGACACAGCCACGTGTAGAGTGCCTTGACACAGCCACGTGTAGAGCTCCTTGACACAGCCACGTGTAGAGCGCCTTGACACAGCCACGTGTAGAGTGCTTTCTTTGGGGCGCTCTTCAGGGGCACGTCCCTGCAGCTCAAATCGTCATCTTCAAGCGGCTGTACATTGAGTCTCCAGTAGAGTGCTGTGCTTCTCCACTCTGGGAATTCGCAGCAGCAGCAGCAGCAGCACTGAGACCAGGTGGTGATCAAAAAACCCGGACGGGACGATTTTACTGCCCCTGAGCAGGTTAACGCTGCTGGCGTTGACGTCCAGTCGCTCGAACCCGGCAAGGCTTATCCTGCCTTGAGAGTAGCAGCGGCACCAGGAGTACTGCCACTGGGCTAGATGCCGTAGTCGCCACATGTCACACAGATCCAGTCTCCGCACGAGGTCGCCTAGCGGCCGTGTGGATTACTCGGTGAGGCTCGGCGGTGTTGCGGTCGAGAGCCGGGTCGAGGGTGCAGTTGAAGTCTCCCCGCACGACGGGGAGCACGTCGTCCACGTCGTCTGTCGCCAGTGCGTCCCGCAGAGCGCCGAAGATGAGCTTCCTCTCGGGGGCCCTGCTTGGCACGTACACGTTAAAGTACAAACTTAATTTGGAGCTTTCGTGACTGCAGGAATTACTTTTTGGTTCTTTCGGTAAAGTCACGTATGAAGAGAAAATAATAAATTAAATACTAGCATACGACGTGTTTGGAATCGAAACGTCGTATGCTAGTATTTAATTTCTTATTTTCTCTTTACACGTGACTTTACCGAAATAACCAAATATGTTAAAGTACCTCACCCTGGAGCTATTGAGGGACAAAGTCGACAGAAATCAAGTGACCCTTTCACTATTTATTTGAAGACCACGCTCTCGGATGCAAACCGCGAGCCGAGCACAGTCGCCACTCCAGCGAGGTTCTCCTCGGTGTGGCTGAAGAAGGCCCGGCCGCCTAGGAAAGGCTGCCGTTGGGCCTCCAGAGCCTCCCGAGTGGCGTCGAGGTGGGTTTCATGGAGGAGAGTCACATCTGCTTTGTGTTCCCCGACAAAGCGGCAGATCTGGTCACACCTCGTGTCGCTGCGAGCGCTGTTACAGTTCAGACTAGCAACCTTAATAGCTGAAGCCATGATGTTGTTGTTGTTGTGTGGTGGTGGTAACAGTAGCTGCAGGAATGGGGGGGGGGGTTACTTCTGAGCAGAAGCAAGCTCCCTTTTCGTCTTGAAACATGAACGCTTTTCGGCGGTAGCATTCCTGTTTGCTGAACTCAAACCTGTTGCAATTGCGGCAAATGTGTTTGGAGACTTTGAGGAAGGTGGTCAGATTGGGGAAAAAGGGCCTGACCCTGTGTTAGGCTTCCTGTAAGTGTCCACGTTGACTTGTGAGTAGCTCATCTCATAAATGTTTTTTTTTACCATTTTATCTGGCAATAAAACTGACAACTTTTTTTTTACAAGGAGTCATGTTTGCATAGACCACAATACCTGCAGGCGTAATGCACATAAGGCACGTGCGCCTTTTGCCGTCATCTGGTCCAACCCATCTGAGACTAGGCTCTAAGAAAAGCTGTCTCGGGTGTGGACCAATAAACTTCAAGGACAGTGCATATCATTATCAGAGTTATGTTTTTTGTTTGCATTATGACTGCAGGTATTGTGGTCTATGCAAACATGACTCCTTGTAAAAAAAGGTGTCAGTTTTGTTGCCAGATAGAAGGGTAAAAAACCAATTACCATATTTTTTACTGGCAAATGAGGTTCCAATGGTAGCTCATCTCACTCACACCCTCGTGCGAGGAGACGAGGGTGAAGCCGTACTCGTCCTCGTCATCGGCGGGCGGCTTTGTCAGCGGGCCGCTGCTGCAGCAGCCAGCGCTGGTGCTGCAGCAGCTGCTGCTGCTTCTGCCGCCACTGCTGAGGCTGCGGTGGTGAGAGGAAAGAGCGTTTTGTAAATAAAGCGAGAAGGTAGGGGTGGTGAGGACTAGGCCCGTGAGCAAGGCAGCGGGCCCGCCGAGTAGCAAGTGTGTTTAGACTCAGAAGGGGTTGGAGAGGTAGGAGACAGGACGACCCTGTGTGGTTGGTGACACTCACGGCGCTGGATGAGAGATCAGGAGCACTCGATGTGGCTCAGAGAGCAAAAGAGGGCACCGGGGAGTGCGACAAAGACTCTCTCAGGCGAGGGCAGGATGATGGTAACAAAACTAGGCCCTCACTAGGGGCTGATGGCGGAGGCAGACCGCTGTAGCGACACACCCTGCCGCGACGATGGTTGGAGGGACAGAGACTTTTGACTTTTGAACAACTTTTATTGCCGCCAGCAGCAACAGCACTGGAGGCGATTCCGAAATGAAATACACAAAGTCACCAGCAACACAAATAACACAAACGCTATAAATCCACGCGCTGTGGCGCTAAATGCACCGTGCTCAACACAAACTAAAAGTCACGTGGTGGTGGTGGTGGTTATCGCGCACGCCACGGTGACGAGCGAGCGCTTCAGAAGGTGAACACCACGAGGGTGCCGTCCACGCTGGTACAGAGAGGGGCTTGTCCGGCTCCCCAGCGTTCGAAGAAGACGCGCTGCACATCACCGACATGTGTGTGGTACATGTCGTGCTCCAGCCAGAGCCGCGCCTTGAGCAGGCCTCTGAACACTGGAAGTAGCACAGAGCAGCCGTCAGTGTCACCTTGCAGCATCTTCTTCCTCGTTCTGTACACCGCCAACTTCGCCTGAGCACAGGCGAAGTTGGCGAGGTCATGGCGCTTGTTACCCAGGTAAAGCACCACCCCATATACGAAGCTACTGCTGTTGTAGAAGGGCACCCCCAGTTTCCTGAAGATGTCCCCCAAAAGGCGGAACATTGGTTTGAGCCGCTGGCAGCGTAAGTACTGGTAGGGCAGATCCTCCCTGGCACCGCAGAGAGAGAGAGAGTTAGAGAGAGTTAGAGAGAGTTAGAGAGTTAAAGAGAGTGAGAGAGAGAGTGAGAGAGAGAGTTAGAGAGAGAGAGAGCTAAAGAGAGAGCATTAGAGAGTGTGAGAGAGAGTGAGAGAGAGAGAACTAAAGAGAGAGTTAGAGAGAGTTAGAGAGAGAGTTAGAGAGTTAGAGAGATGTATCCAGGCAACACCTGGAGGAGTGAGCCACTTCCTCTGCCTTCCTTTCATCTCCCGCCGTGCTTATCGGAGAGCAAAGACAAAGCTAACCCGTGCAGCCTCGTGCAAGGCTGCTGGGGCAAGTGCGGTTAGGGAGCAAAGACAAAGGTGCCCCGTGTAGCCTCGTGCAAGGCTGCTGGGGCAAGTGCGGTTAGCGAGCAAAGGCAAAGGTGCCCCGTGTAGCCTCGTGCAAGGCTGCTGGGGCAAGTGCGGTTAGCGAGCAACGGTAAAGGTTCCCCGTGTAGCCTCGTGCAAGGCTGTTGGGTCAAGTGCGGTTAGCGAGCAAAGGTAAAGGTCCCCCGTGTAGCCTCGTGCAAGGCTGTTGGGTCAAGTGCGGTTAGCGAGCAAAAACAAAGGTGCCTCGTGTAGCCTCGTGCAGGCTGTCGGCAAGATTATCCGCAATGTTTACAGAGTTCCCGGGGGTCGTCCTACCGCGTCAGTTCACGCGGAAAATCGAGAGGTGAACCGGAGTTCGACCAAATCCCACGGTCGGGTGATGACCCCCCCCCACCCACAACCCCTCCCCCAACTTCCCTACCCCAAACCCCCCCCAACACCCCCCAACACCCCCCCAACCCCCACCTCCCCAACACCCCCTCAACCCCCACCTCCCCAACACCCCCTCAACCCCCAACCCCACCACACCCCCACACCCCAACCCCCCCCACACCCCCACACACAAACCCCCTACCCCCCAACCCCCCCCCCCACACCCCCACATCCCCCACTCCCCAACCCCCCCCCCCACACCCCCAACCCTCCCCCCCCCCACACCGCAACCTCCCCCATCCCTCAAACCCCAAACCACCCAAACCTCCCCACCCCTCAACCCCTCCCACCCCCAACCCCCCCCTGTGTGTGTGTCAGTGTGTGTGTCAGTGTGTGTGTGTCAGTGTGTGTCAGTGTGTGTGTGTGTCAGTGTGTGTCAGTATGTGTGTTTCTGTATGTGTGTCTGTGTGTGTGTGTCAGTGTGTGTGTGTCAGTGTGTGTCAGTGTATGTGTGTCAGTGTGTGTCAGTGTGTGTGTGTTTCTGTATGTGTGTCTGTGTGTGTGTGTCAGTGTGTGTGTGTCAGTGTGTGTCAGTGTGTGTGTTTCTGTATGTGTGTCTGTGTGTGTGTGTCAGTGTGTGTGTGTCAGTGTGTGTGTCAGTGTGTGTGTGTCAGTGTGTGTCAGTGTGTGTGTGTGTCAGTGTGTGTCAGTATGTGTGTTTCTGTATGTGTGTCTGTGTGTGTGTGTCAGTGTGTGTGTGTCAGTGTGTGTCAGTGTATGTGTGTCAGTGTGTGTCAGTGTGTGTGTGTTTCTGTATGTGTGTCTGTGTGTGTGTGTCAGTGTGTGTGTGTCAGTGTGTGTCAGTGTGTGTGTTTCTGTATGTGTGTCTGTGTGTGTGTGTCAGTGTGTGTGTGTCTGTGTGTATGTGTCAGTGTGTGTCAGTGTGTGTGTGTCAGTGTCAGTGTGTGTCAGTGTGTGTGTTTCTGTCTGTGTGTCTGTGTGTGTGTGTCAGTGTGTGTGTCAGTGTGTGTCAGTGTGTGTGTTTCTGTATGTGTGTGTCAGTGTGTGCTCGCTGACAGCACTTGCCCCAACAGCCTGCCAGAGGCTACACGGGTGATCTTTGTCTTTGTCTGCACCACGCCGACCTTCACAGGTGCTCGCTCACAGCACTTGCCCCGGCAGCCCGACAGAGGCTACACGGGGGATCTTTGTCTGTTGTGCACTCGCGCGAGAGAGACAGGGACAGGCAGATTGATGTGCCCGCTGATTCCTGCGAGGATTTCCCTTGCAGGAGACAGACACGTCGGGCAGGTGGTGGGTGGGTGGGGGGTGGTGACGACGGGAAGCCTGCCCAGCAGGGGCAGCAGGCACAGCAATAGCAGGGGCAGCAGTAGCAGGGGCAGCAGTGGCAGGGGCAGCAGCAGCAGGATCAGCAGCAGCAGTAGCAGGGGCAGTGGTAGCAGTAGCAGAGGCATCAGTAGCAGGGGCAGCAGTAACATCAGTAGCAGGGGCAGCAGCAGTAGCAGCAGTAGCAGTAGCAGCAGTAGCAGCAGTAGCAGGGGCAGCAGTAGCAGCAGCAGTAGCAGCAGTAGCAGCAATGGCAGCAGTAGCAGGGGCAGCAGTAGCAGTGGCAGCAGTAGCAGCAGCAGTGGCAGCAGTAGCAGTGGCAGCAGTAGCAGTAGCAGCAGTAGCAGCAGTAGCAGGGGCAGCACTAGCAGGGGCAGCACTAGCAGGGGCAGCAGCGGCAGCAGGGGTAGCTCAGAGGGCAGCCAGCTAGTGAGTGAGTCAATCTAAGCTATGAACTACCTTAATTTGACCAGGCAAGAGTCACACTGGGCCAGGCAGATCTGTGTCTTTATCTGCCAGAAGCGGGCTGGCCACGGCTCAACGGTAGCAGCTCAACAACGAAGGCACTCAAGTGCCTCGCCACCGGTCGACGAAATTCAAAGCAGCAGCAGCCAGATGACCCCGTCACCGAACGCGTGGCGATGTTGATTGCTGAGCGTGGAGGTTTGGCGGAAAGCCCTGGGCAGGATCCGGAAACACGGGGAGAGATGAGAGAGATGGGATAGATGAGAGAGATGAGAGAGATGAGAGAGATGAGAGAGATGAGAGAGATGAGAGGAGTGGGGGATGAGAGAGATGAGAGATGAGAGAGATGAGAGATGAGAGAGATGAGAGATGAGATATGAGAGAGATGAGAGTCAGAGATGAGAGAGATGAGAGTCAGAGATGAGAGAGATGAGAGATGAGAGAGATGAGAGATGAGAGAGATGAGAGATGAGATATGAGAGAGATGAGAGTCAGAGATGAGAGAGATGAGAGTCAGAGATGAGAGAGATGAGAGTCAGAGATGAGAGAGATGAGAGAGATGAGAGATGAGATATGAGAGAGATGAGAGTCAGAGATGAGAGAGATGAGAGTCAGAGATGAGAGAGAGATGAGGGAGAGATGAGAGATGAGAGAGATGAGAGATGAGAGATGAGAGAGATGAGAGAGAGATGAGAGAGATGAGAGATATGAGAGAGATATTAGAGTCAGAGATGAGAGTCAGAGATGAGAGTGAGAGATGAGTCAGAGATGAGAGTCAGAGATGAGTCAGAGATGAGAGAGGTGACAGAGATGAGAGAGATGAGAGTGAGAGATGAGAGTCAGAGATGAGAGAGATGAGAGAGATATGAGAGAGAGAGAGATGAGAGAGATGGGAGAGATGAGTGATATGAGAGACGAGAGGGATGAGAGTCAGAGATGAGAGAGATATGAGAGAGATGAGAGAGATGAGAGAGAGAGAGAGACACCACAGACTCCACATATGCAGCAGGCATTGTCAGTGTGGGGAGATATCCACACTTCAATTGTAACGGAATTTCTCAGTTAATAACAGCAAGAGCAACACCATTCAACATCAATGCACAAGAGTAACTTCTCAAACCCTTTGCAAACAAATACCTCGGAACAATTCGTAACGATGGTGTTATCCGTGTTATTGAACATTCTTCAGTTGTAATAATAGTACAAACTTACCCCTTTGCAACCCAATGCATGATTGATATCGCGCTCGAAAAAGAATGCATGTGGCAGAGAGAGAGAGAAGGTTAGAATTAAACAGAGAGGAGAGAGGCAGATGAGAGAGAGGAGAGGATAGTGATATGGGAGACTTTTTTGACTTTTCAACAACTTTAATTGCCGCCAGCAGCAACAGCACTGGAGGCGATTCCGATATGAAAAACACAAAGTCACCAGCCAACAAATAAACAAACGCTATAAATCCACGCGCTGTCGCGCTAAATGCGCCGCGCTCAACACAAAATAAAAGTCACGTGGTTGTGGTGGTGGTTGTGGTGGTGGTTGTGGTGGTGGTTGTGGTGGTGGTTGTGGTGGTGGTTGTGGTGGTCATCGCGCACGCCACGGTGACGAGCGAGCGCTTCAGAAGGTGAACACCACGAGGACGCCGTCCACGCTGGTGCAGAGAGGGGCTTGTCCGGCTCCCCAGCGTTCGAAGAAGACGCGCTGCTCATCACCGCCACGTGTGTGGTACATGGCGTGCTCCAGCCGGAGCCGCGCCTTGAGCAGAGAGAGACAGACACAGAGACTTTGACTTTTTATAATTTTATTTCACCAGCGCAAATTGCGCTGGAATATTCCAGTTCATTCAGTATACCTGCCTTTATGGCAACAATAATTGTACAACATGATCCCGCCCCACATCGCCACCGCCCCACAGCCAGTGTCTGGTGTGCTTTTCAAAGCATTCAGTGCCTTTATGGCAATAAACACTCATCGTCATCACACGCCACATCGTCACCGCTCACAGCCAGTGTCCGGTGTGCTCGTCATCCGGGCTCTCACACCCCTTTGCCTAGCAGAGCAGCTCTTCCGCTCCCACCTCCTCACCCTCCTCCCCGGCTGGCGGCGACGGTAGTGGTGTCCTCTTCAACGCCTCGGTGGAGAAGGGGGCGGTGGGGGGGGGGTGGTAGCTGTTTCCTGACCTTGTTCATCAAGGCCTTCACCCGGAAGATCTCCTGGCGACTATATCCGAACGTGCCCGGGTCCTGGACCACACGCCGGGCTGTGCTCATAAAGTTCCTCCTGTTGGGGAAGCTGTCCCGCACGCGGACGTTTCGTCTCCCATACGACCATTTCAGGAAACCAAGGAGGTATTCGGGAGAGCACCCCATCTCGGGCATCGGAGGCCAGCTCTTCGGCCTTTCCGCCTGTCCCTTTGGGTCGTCGCCGCTGACGCCGCTCACCCTGCTCCCCTGCGACGACGGGCTGGGCGAGGCTGGGTCTGGCTGTTTCACTCCCTTGGTCACCGCCTTCACCTGCGCGTGGCCGCTGGCCTCCATGGCCTCCCTCTCCCCGGCCTCCCTCTCCTCCCCGTCCTTCGAGTCGGAGGGGGGCGCGGCCTCCGCCGTCATGACCAACAAATCTATTGCCCGTTCAGCCTCCCGCGCGCTGAACCCGTGCCTGTGGGGCTCCCATTCCACGTCCGCTACTGCCTCCTCAAGGGAGTCCCTTGGGGTGGGCGGAGGGTCGCCCTTCACCGGCACGAAACCCCCCGGCACGCCGTTGTCATCAGTGTCGGGCCACCCCCCGATGTCGGTGAGGGTAACGCCACCTCCCACGTCGGCGCAGGCCTCCTCTTCCGTCCCCGCCACCCCCTCTGGGGCCGGGCCCTCGCTGGGCACAATCCCGCTCGCAGGCAGCCCACTCTCCCCCGGGTCCATTTCCATCTCCTCCCCCTCCCTCAGGACAGGCGAAGAGGTGGTTCCCGGAGCCTCGACGCCCCCCGGCGCAGCCACGGCGCCGGTGGCGATCATCAGTTGTTCCTCTCCCTGCGTTGGAGGGGGTGAGGCCGGGCCCGGAGGCCGCGCTCCCGGCTCGGTCGTCTCCACCAGGGGCGCGTCACCCACGCCCCCCCCTCGCTCCTCCACAGGGCGGTCAGCTAGCTGGGTACCGTCGCCGGCTGATTTGGCTGTTTCCATGGGCTGGGCGCTCCCGCGCCTGCCCATCTTCCTCCTCTTCCGCGGCCCTCCGACGATGGTGAACTCCCCACCGTCCTCGTCAGAGGGTTCCTTCTCCGGGGCCGGCTCCCCGCGCTCCGGCGCGGAACCGGCACCATCTTGCTGCGGCTGTTGTTGCTGCCGATGCTGCTGCGGCGGCTGCCGCTGCGGCTGTTGCTGCTGCTGGTCCAGCAGCTGCTGCTGCTGCCGCTCGCGATGCTCCCGCTGCTGCTGCTGTTGCGGCTGCAGCGTCGGCGTCGTCCCTGTCGCAGCTCCACCCGACCCCGCCCTGGTGGAGCAATTTTTCTTCACGTGTCCCACGCCGCCACATCCGTAGCAGCGTGGTTCGGTCGTGGCCAGGTGCACCGTGTGGACGCGGCCACCAACGGTGCGCTTGAAAGCCACGTCCAACACGGTGCGTCCACCCTTCAAGATGAGGAGCACCTGTCGTTGCCCAGACAAGATGTGTCGCATGCCAGGGTTCCGCGTTCTCATAGGCAGCCTGCTGATGTTCGAGGCCACCGCACCGAAGCGTTGCAGCTCTCCCATCAGCTCCGCGTCGGTCATGTATGGTGGAGCGCCCGTGATGGTGATCCGCGCCGTCGGTGCCGTGAGAGGGGTGCACTGTACCCGCTGCCCCCCCTCGCCTCCGACTACGAGTCCTTTCTCCACCACACGCGCCGCCGAGAGAGACAGAGACACAGAGAGAGACAGAGACACAGAGAGAGACAGAGACACAGAGAGAGACAGAGACACAGAGAGAGACAGAGACACAGAGAGAGACAGAGACACAGAGAGAGACAGAGACACAGAGAGAGACAGAGACACAGAGAGAGACAGAGACACAGAGAGAGACAGAGACACAGAGAGACAGATACAGAGAGAGAGAGACAGAGACACAGAGACAGAGACACACAGTAGAAGACACGCACATCACTGACATGTGTGTGGTACATGGCGTGCTCCAGCCGGAGCCGCGCCTTGAGCAGGCCCCTGAACACTGGAAGCAGCACAGAGCAGCCGTCAGTGTCGCCTTGCAGCATCTTCTTCCTCGTTCTGTACACCGCCAACTTCGCCTGAGCAGGCCAGACGAAGTGCGCGCGAGTGAGCGTTTGACTCTGCTGAGTAGCCAAGCAAGAGGCTGGAAGGCCTTGGTCTTGTGCCACAGCGCGGATGCTGCTGCCAGGGTGTTAGCGACGAGCACTCGGTCCCTGAAGGACATCTGCGGAGCGAGGCGTGTGGTCAGTAATTTAGCCTCGATTGTGTCGGCCATCTCGGTCCAGTTGTTCAGAGCGACGTGTGCTTTCCCCAGGTAAACCCCCAGGTACTTCTAGATTTGAAGCTTTCGTGACTGCAAGGATTCATATTCTTAGGTTTTATCGGTAAAAGTAAAATAAAATAAAACAATCACGACGTTTCGGAGGCAACACAAGCTTCCGTCTTCAGGTGGTACCGTCACAGCCACGACAGCTGTATCAAGTAAATGAGAGATTGCAGTAGCTACCACTCCGTTTATATAATGGTTGGAGAAGGTGGTGGGGCAAGGGCCGCATACTTTTTATTAACATGGTAAGGTGAGGCTTGAGACTAAGAGTGGAGAGGTGCGGTTTGTGACTCAACCTGTGACAGGGAGACCGCCACTAAACATGGTAAAACTGTAATAGTTGTCTGTCAAATAAGATTGGCAAATAAGTGTAGTTAAATCTTTTTTGCATGGTTAATCACAGCTTTCCAATGATTACTCAGTTTGTAACCGTCATCACGGTTGAAATTATGTCTGTGTTTGTATATTTGTATGGCTTCGTGTACAGGTACTTGACTCCGTTGTCCTGCCAATTGTCTCCTCCTGGGAGGAGCCCAGAGCGAACGCCGCCTCGCGACCCCAAACACAGCGGGGGCCTCGCACTTTGGTTTGGCCATGTTTGTTTGTTGTAGTACAGAGTTAGACTGATGGCCTTAATCTAAGTTGTCTTGTGGTTGTTGTTGTTGTTGTTTGACTTGCATCCCACTGGGATATTTTCACACAGCGTTGGTGTACGGTGATTTTTCTGCAATATTTTGCTGTAGATTTGAAGCTTTCGTGACTGCAAGGATTCACATTCTTAGGTTTTTTCGGTAAAGTCACGTAGGTAAAAAATAAAAATTTATAAAAGTAAAATAAATAAAAAATCACGACGTTTCGGAAGCAACACGGAAGCTTGTGTTGCTTCCGAAACGTCGTGATTTTTATTTTATTTTTATTTTACTTTTATTAATTTTAATTTTTTCTTACGTGACTTTACCGAAAAAACCTAAGAATATATTTTGCTGTCTTTTCTTGGATTTTCTGTTTGCACATAGAGTCACTTTAAGATGTTTTCTTGTTCATGTTTTTTTTTTGTTTGTTGCGGTTGCACCCGATTCAAGAGCCGAAAGGCTCACAGGGCTATACCTAATAAATGAACTTTGAACTTGGCCCAGTTGACCCTGGTGGAGGAGGCCATCTCTCATACACCGCAACCGCCTGGCAGAGCGTGGAGACGTCACGTGGGTCGTTGAGCACGACACATCACGTGGTCGTCTGCGTAAGCCGAGATCCTGACGACCACGTTCTCAGGTCCCGGGACTTTGAAGCCAGACAGATGTCGTCTCAGGTGGCGTAGCAGTGGCTCGATGGACAGGGGGTACAGCAGCCCCGAGAGGTGGCATCGCTGTCTGACGCCCCTCGTCACAGGGAAAGGGTCGTTGAGCCGCTGGTTGATCTTCGTGAGGCTGGATGTGTCTGTGTACAGGAGCCTGACGTGTGAGATGAAGGCCTGGCCCAAGCTGAGCGACGTTAGGAGTTGTTCAGGTGCTCATGGCTCAGCCTGTCGAAGGCCTTCTCCTGATCCAACACTCATGGCTCACCCTGTCGAAGGCCTTCTTCTGATCCAACACTCATGGCTCACCCTGTCGAAGGCCTTCTTCTGATCCAACACTCATGGCTCACCCTGTCGAAGGCCTTCTCCTGAACCAACACTCATGGCTCACCCTGTCGAAGACCTTCTCCTGATCCAACACTCATGGCTCACCCTGTCGAAGACCTTCTCCTGATCCAACACTCATGGCTCACCCTGTCGAAGGCCTTCTCCTGATCCAACACTCATGGCTCACCCTGTCGAAGACCTTCTTCTGATCCAACACTCATGGCTCACCCTGTCGAAGACCTTCTCCTGATCCAACACTCATGGCTCACCCTGTCGAAGGCCTTCTCCTGATCCAACACTCATGGCTCACCCTGTCGAAGGCCTTCTTCTGATCCAACACTCATGGCTCACCCTGTCGAAGACCTTCTCCTGATCCAACACTCATGGCTCACCCTGTCGAAGACCTTCTCCTGATCCAACACTCATGGCTCACCCTGTCGAAGGCCTTCTTCTGATCCAACACTCATGGCTCACCCTGTCGAAGACCTTCTCCTGATCCAACACTCATGGCTCACCCTGTCGAAGGCCTTCTCCTGATCCAACACTCATGGCTCACCCTGTCGAAGGCCTTCTTCTGATCCAACACTCATGGCTCACCCTGTCGAAGACCTTCTCCTGATCCAACACTCATGGCTCACCCTGTCGAAGGCCTTCTTCTGATCCAACACTCATGGCTCACCCTGTCGAAGGCCTTCTCCTGATCCAACACTCATGGCTCACCCTGTCGAAGACCTCCTGATCCAACACTCATGGCTCACCCTGTCGAAGACCTTCTCCTGATCCAACACTCATGGCTCACTCTGTCGAAGACCTTCTCCTGATCCAACACTCATGGCTCACCCTGTCGAAGACCTTCTCCTGATCCAACACTCGTGGCTCACCCTGTCGAAGGCCTTCTCCTGATCCAACACTCGTGGCTCACCCTGTCGAAGGCCTTCTCCTGATCCAACACTCGTGGCTCACCCTGTCGAAGGCCTTCTCCTGATCCAACACTCATGGCTCAGCCTGTCGTAGACCTTCTTCTGATCCAACACTCATGGTTCACCCTGTCGAAGGCCTTCCCCTGATCCAACACTCGTGACTCACCCTGTCGAAGGCCTTCTCCTGATCCAACACTCATGGCTCACCCTGTCGAAGGCCTTCTTCTGATCCAACACTCATGGCTCGCCCTGTCGAAGGCCTTCTCCTGATCCAACACTCGTGGCTCACCCTGTCGAAGGCCTTCTCCTGATCCAACACTCATGGCTCAGCCTGTCGAAGGCCTTCTTCTGATCCAACACTCGTGGCTCACCCTGTCGAAGGCCTTCTCCTGATCCAACACTCATGGCTCACCCTGTCGAAGGCCTTCTCCTCGTGGCTCACTCTGTCGAAGGCCTTCTCCTGATCCAACACTCGTGACTCACCCTGTCGAAGGCCTTCTCCTGATCCAACACTCATGGCTCACCCTGTCGAAGGCCTTCTTCTGATCCAACACTCATGGCTCACCCTGTCGAAGGCCTTCTTCTGATCCAACACTCATGGCTCACCCTGTCGAAGGCCTTCTCCTCGTGGCTCACCCTGTCGAAGGCCTTCTCCTGATCCAACACTCATGGCTCACCCTGTCGAAGGCCTTCTCCTCGTGGCTCACTCTGTCGAAGGCCTTCTCCTGATCCAACACTCGTGACTCACCCTGTGGAAGGCCTTCTCCTGATCCAACACTCATGGCTCACCCTGTCGAAGGCCTTCTTCTGATCCAACACTCGTGGCTCACCCTGTCGAAGGCCTTCTTCTGATCCAACACTCGTGGCTCACCCTGTCGAAGGCCTTCTTCTGATCCAACACTCATGGCTCGCCCTGTTGAAGACCTTCTCCTGATCCAACACTCATGGCTCACCCTGTCGAAGGCCTTCTTCTGATCCAACACTCATGGCTCACCCTGTCGAAGGCCTTCTTCTGATCCAACACTCGTGGCTCACCCTGTCGAAGGCCTTCTTCTGATCCAACACTCATGGCTTACCCTGTCGAAGGCCTTCTCCTCGTGGTTCACTCTGTCGAAGGCCTTCTCCTGATCCAACACTCGTGACTCACCCTATCGAAGGCCTTCTCCTGATCCAACACTCGTGACTCACCCTGTGGAAGGCCTTCTCCTGATCCAACACTCATGGCTCACCCTGTCGAAGGCCTTCTCCTCGTGGCTCACTCTGTCGAAGGCCTTCTCCTGATCCAACACTCGTGACTCACCCTGTCGAAGGCCTTCTCCTGATCCAATACTCGTGACTCACCCTGTGGAAGGCCTTCTCCTGATCCAACACTCATGGCTCACCCTGTCGAAGGCCTTCTCCTGATCCAACACTCATGGCTCACCCTGTCGAAGGCCTTCTCCTGATCCAACACTCATGGCTCACCCTGTCGAAGGCCTTCTCCTCGTGGCTCACTCTGTCGAAGGCCTTCTCCTGATCCAACACTCATGGCTCACCCTGTCGAAGGCCTTCTTCTGATCCAACACTCATGGCTCACCCTGTCGAAGACCTTCTCCTGATCCAACACTCATGGCTCAGCCTGTCGTAGACCTTCTTCTGATCCAACACTCATGGTTCACCCTGTTGAAGGCCTTCTTCTGATCCAACACTCATGACTCACCCTGTCGAAGACCTTCTCCTGATCCATCACTCATGGCTCACCCTGTCGAAGACCTTCTCCTGATCCATCACTCATGGCTCAGCCTGTCGTAGACCTTCTTCTGATCCAACACTCATGGTTCACCCTGTCGAAGGCCTTCCCCTGATCCAACACTCGTGACTCACCCTGTCGAAGGCCTTCTCCTGATCCAACACTCATGGCTCACCCTGTCGAAGGCCTTCTTCTGATCCAACACTCATGACTCACCCTGTCGAAGGCCTTCTCCTGATCCAACACTCATGGCTCACCCTGTCGAAGGCCTTCACCTGATCCAACACTCATGACTCACCCTGTCGAAGGCCTTCTCCTGATCCAACACTCATGGCTCACCCTGTCGAAGGCCTTCTCCTGATACAACACTCATGACTCACCCTGTCGAAGGCCTTCTTCTGATCCAACACTCATGGCTCACCCTGTCGAAGGCCTTCTTCTGATCCAACACTCGTGACTCACCCTGTCGAAGGCCTTCTCCTGATCCGACACTCATGGCTCACCCTGTCGAAGGCCTTCTCCTGATCCGACACTCATGGCTCACCCTGTCGAAGGCCTTCTCCTGATCCGACACTCATGGCTCACCCTGTCGAAGGCCTTCTTCTGATCCAACACTCATGGCTCACCCTGTCGAAGACCTTCTTCTGATCCAACACTCATGGCTCACCCTGTCGAAGGCCTTCTTCTGATCCAACACTCATGGCTCGCCCTGTCGAAGGCCTTCTTCTGATCCAACACTCATGGCTCGCCCTGTCGAAGGCCTTCTTCTGATCCAACACTCATGGCTCACCCTGTCGAAGGCCTTCTTCTGATCCAACACTCATGGCTCACCCTGTCGAAGGCCTTCTTCTGATCCAACACTCATGGCTCACCCTGTCGAAGGCCTTCTTCTGATCTAACACTCATGGCTCGCCCTGTCGAAGGCCTTCTTCTGATCCAACACTCATGGCTCACCCTGTCGAAGGCCTTCTCCTGATCCAAGAAGAGGAGACCCAAGTCCATGTTGTGTGCTTCTGCAAGGGAGATTATATCTCTGACCGTGCCGATGTTGGCGAAGAAGTGAGAGAGCGAGAGAGGGAACGAAGGAGAGAGCGAAGAACGAGACAGAGCATGAAGGAGAGGGATAACGAAGGAGAGAGGGAACGAAGGAGAGAGATATCGAAGGAGAGAGAGCGAGCGAGGGAATGAAGGAGAGGGCGAGCGAGGGAATGAAGGAGAAAGAGAGTAAGCGATAAAGAGAGAGCGAATGAAGGAGAGAGAGAGCGAGAGAGGGAATGAAGGAGAGAGCGAGTGAGAGATAGGGAGAGAAATAACATTAGGAGAGAGATGAGATAGACAGATAATGAAGGAGAAAGAACGAATGAGAGAGGGAGAGGGGGGGAATGAAGGAGAGAGAAGGCGAGTGAGAGTCAGCGAGAGAGATAGCGAAGGAGAGAGAGAGAGATGAGCGACACAGAATGAATTAAAGAGAGAGAACGAATGAGAGAGGTAGAGCGAGTGAGAGAGCGAGAGAAGGAGCGATGGAGAGACACAGTGAAAGATGTGATGTGACAGGGAGAGAAAGAGAGAGCGTAGCCTGTGATCATGATTAACCTGTACGCGCAGATTAAATATGAATGAATTCTTCCGCGGTTCCTTTAATGCATCCTCTCTTTTTTTTCGCATCGCCCCCTTCTCTTCTCTGCGGGCTTCTGTTGCAGGGTCGCGATTCAATGGCAACACTCGGGGGGGGGCCGGGGGTGGGGGCTGCTGGGGGGAGGGGGAGGGGCGGGTTGGGGGAGCGGTGGCGCGGTGGTTAGCGCTATGGAGAGGGTGCAGTTATGACGGCCTCGTTAAATGCATCCCCCTTCGCCCCCGAATAAGAATGTGGGAGGAGGGTGGTCTGGCTGGTGGGGGTGACAGCAAATGTGGTGAGATGTTGACTACCTCGCCTGGTACACAGAAGGTCGTGGGTTCGATCACGACCCTTACGCCTGCTGCTGTATATTTGGAGGTTGCGTGTCTCTCTCTCTCATCATCATCACGGTGGCTAGGAGATGTTAACTACCTCGCCTGGTGTACAGGAGGTCGTGGGTTCAATCTCGACCCTGACGCCTGCTGTATATTTGGAGTTTGCGTCTCGCTCATCATCATCATCATGGTGGCTAGGAGATGTTGACTACCTCGCCTGGTGTACCGGAGGTCGTGGGTTCGATCTCGACCCTGACGCCTGCTGCTGTATATTTGGAGTTTGCGTCTCGCTCATCATCATCACGATGGCTAGGAGATGTTAACTACCTCGCCTGGTGTACAGGAGGTCGTGGGTTCGATCCCGACCCTGTCGATGCCTGTTCTCTCTCCCCGTGGTCACGTGGTTTCATTCCCGCTACACATTTATAATCAACATCAATCACGCATTTAGAGTTGTTTGGCTGCTGCTATAAATGCTCCCGGGTTGATGATAACGATGGTAAGCTACTTGATTGAGCTGCTATCATTTGTGATAGTTAGAAGACGACCGCTTGTGTTGCGATCAAAACGTCGTGATTTATTTAATTTTATACCTATGTAGTGCTAAACTTTATGCGGACAACTTCTTCTTTTTCCGTCGTCACTTTATTTGATCACACTCAGCACATTCCGCAACCAAGACTCGCCGCGGTCCACTGGATTCGCTCGCTCCGTTCACTCCCTCCCTCTCTCTCTCCGTCTCTTTCTCCCCCGACTCTCCTCTCTGCTTCGCCCGTCTCAGCTTCTCCCTCTCACTCTGACTGTCTCTCCCTCTCGTCTCCGTCTCACTCCGACTGTCTCTCTCTCTCTCTGTTCCCGTTCCACTGCTAGCCTATTCTATCTCTCATATCATCATCTTCTTCATCTCTACTGCTAACCTATTTTTCTTCTTCTGCTCCGACCGTCTCCGTCCAGCTCCCAGCACAACTCCACGTCTTACTCTCACGCTCCCGCATTTATCCCCGTCCCTATTAATTTCCAATTAATTAACTGGCATCCCCCCTTCCCACATTTTGCACCCGCGGCCCCCACCGCCACCTGCTCCCATTCCCAGACTTACTGGCGCCACCTCGACCCTGACAACAACAACAACCGGCCAATCACTGCCCTGCATCCCATAATTACCTAACGAGCCGTCTCCATCCGGCCATTGTCCCCCAGCAACACCAGCTTGTCCTGATACGACGCCAATGTCCACAAACCATACGTGTTTACAAGTCACCCCCCTTGGCGCGCGTTAATCCACTACACCTACGTGACTTTACCAAAAGAACCAAAGAGTATGGATCCCTGCAGTCACGAAAGATTAAAATCAAGATCGCTACACGAGCTCACTGCTGTTAGCGAGCAGCACCTATGAAGGCCGGCACGGCACACGAGAGGGTGGTGAGTGGCCAGCAAACACGCCCGGCCGCCTTTGTCTCCCCAGTGGCGATGTTTACTACACACCGCGCCAAGTTTTCATTTGAGGCTGAGTTGACCTAGGGGCGGCCCACGACCGGTTCAGATAATCGTCACCGGTGGTGTCGGTGGCCGTGAGCGGGAGTCGAACTCGGGTGTCTTTTTTTTTTTACATTGCAGCTGAGTCGTTGCCTTACCTGGTTAAAATACTACAGAACACATTCCTGCGGAGGGAGCTGGTAGGAACACGTTGGGTTGCTCGGTCAATGGCCTGCAGGGTCAACGGCGGCGTGGTGTATTCCGCAAATATGCCCGACTGTGAGGGCGGGCACAAGCCGGCGTGAGTAGGTTAAACGTTGAGTTTTATAAGGGCACCACGGGGTGACCAGCCTCTCCCCACCCAGCCCCACCCCACCCAGCCCCTCCCACCCCCCACCCAGCCCCAACCTCCCCACCCAGCCACTCCCCACCCTCCCCTCCCTACCCAGCCCCACCCTCCGCACCCAGCCCCTCCCCACCCAGCCACTCCCCACCTTCCCCTCCCTACCCAGCCCCTCCCTCCGCACCCAGCCCCTCCCTGCACGACGGACGGACGGACACAATAATCCCCTGTGGGCTGGTGTAACCAGGAGGTTCCAACCAGTGAAAATAGTTCAGTTTTAGTGAACACCTGGTCGCTTGTGGGGAGACGAGACTCGGCATTGTTTTTGATTTCGACTGCATAAATCCGATGAGCTAAGAAGCTCGTTCATCTTCTTGGTTCTTTCGGTAAAGTCACGTAGAAGGGACATAATAAAATAAATAAAATAAAACATAATAAATTAATTCTCACTGAGAATTATTAAATAAAATAAAACATAATAAATTAATTCTCACTGAGAATTATTTTATTATGAATTATTTTATTATGTTTTATTTTATTTATTTTATTATTTCCCTTCTACGTGACTTTACCGAAAGAACCAAGAAGATGAATCCCTGCAGTCACGAAAGCTTTAAATCGAAATTTAAGCTCTTTCATTTTTGCTGAGGTTCAGTAAAGGTGGGGGTAGAGTGGGGGGTGGGGCACGGGGTTCGTCAGCTGGTGACGGCGATGACGAACCACTTACACACAGACACAACGGTGTGGGAGGGCAATGTATAGGAATGCTAAGCGAGTCAGTGGAAATAATGACGATGATAATTGCTGAGGATTGTTCAACAAATGCCATGTTGGGGCAAAGCAGCAAAAACAACAACAACAACAGTCCCAGACCACACCAAGACAACAACAACAACATACCCAATCCACACCGAGACAACAACAACAACAGACCCAGACCACACCAAGACGACAACAACAACAACAACAGACCCAATCCACACCAAGACAACAACAACAACAACAACAGACCCAATCCACACCAAGACAACAACAACAACAACAGACCCAATCCACACCAAGACAACAACAACAACAGCAGACCCAATCCACACCAAGACAACAACAACAACAGTCCCAGACCACACCAAGACGACAACAACAACAACAGACCCAATCCACACCAAGACAACAACAACAGCAACAACAGTCCCAGACCACACCAAGACAACCACAACAACAGTCCCAGACCACACCAAGACAACAACAACAACAGTCCCAGACCACACCAAGACAACAACAACAACAGTCCCAGACCACACCAAGACGACAACAACAACAACAGACCCAGACCACACCAAGACAACAACAACAACAACAGACCCAGACCACACCAAGACAACAACAACAACAGACCCAATCCACACCAAGACAACAACAACAACAGACCCAGACCACACCAAGACAACAACAACAGACCCACACCACACCAAGACAACAACAACAACAACAGACCCAATCCACACCAAGACAACAACAACAACAGACCCAGACCACACCAAGACGACAACAACAACAACAGACCCAGACCACACCAAGACAACAACAACAACAGACCCAGACCACACCAAGACGACAACAACAACAACAGACCCAATCCACACCAAGACAACAACAACAACAACAGACCCAGACCACACCAAGACAACAACAACAACAACAGACCCACACCACACCAAGACAACAACAACAACAACAGACCCAATCCACACCAAGACAACAACAACAACAGACCCAGACCACACCAAGACAACAACAACAACAGTCCCAGACCACACCAAGACGACAACAACAACAACAGACCCAATCCACACCAAGACAACAACAACAACAACAGTCCCAGACCACACCAAGACAACAACAACAACAACAGACCCAATCCACACCAAGACAACAACAACAACAACAGACCCAGACCACACCAAGACAACAACAACAGCAACAACAGTCCCAGACCACACCAAGACAACAACAACAACAGTCCCAGACCACACCAAGACGACAACAACAACAACAGACCCAATCCACACCAAGACAACAACAACAACAACAACAGACCCAGACCACACCAAGACAACAACAACAGACCCACACCACACCAAGAAAACAACAACAACAGACCCAGACCACACCAAGACAACAACAACAACAACAACAGACCCACACCACACCAAGACAACAACAACAACAACAGACCCAATCCACACCAAGACAACAACAACAACAACAGACCCAGACCACACCAAGACAACAACAACAACAGACCCAATCCACACCAAGACAACAACAACAACAACAGACCCAGACCACACCAAGACATCAACAACAACAGACCCAATCCACACCAAGACATCAACAACAACAGTCCCATACCACAACAACAACAACAGACCCAATCCACACCAAGACAACAACAACAACAGACCCAATCCACACCAAGACATCAACAACAACAGACCCATACCACAACAACAACAACAGACCCAATCCACACCAAGACATCAACAACAGACCCAGACCACAACAACAACAACAGACCCAATCCACACCAAGACAACAACAACAACAGACCCAATCCACACCAAGACATCAACAACAACAGACCCAGACCACAACAACAACAACAGACCCAATCCACACCAAGACAACAACAACAACAGACCCAGACCACAACAACAACAACAGACCCAATCCACACCAAGACATCAACAACAACAGACCCAGACCACAACAACAACAACAGACCCAATCCACACCAAGACATCAACAACAACAGACCCAGACCACAACAACAACAACAGACCCAATCCACACCAAGACATCAACAACAACAGACCCAGACCACAACAACAACAGACCCAATCCACACCAAGACAACAACAACAACAGACCCAATCCACACCAAGACATCAACAACAACAGACCCAGACCACAACAACAACAACAGACCCAATCCACACCAAGACATCAACAACAACAGACCCAGACTACAACAACAACAACAGACCCAATCCACACCAAGAAATCAACAACAACAGACCCAGACCACAACAACAACAACAGACCCAATCCACACCAAGACAACAACAACAACAGACCCAATCCACACCAAGACATCAACAACAACAGACCCAGACCACACCAAGACAACAACAGTCCCAGACCACACCAAGACATCAACAACAACAGTCCCATACCACAACAACAACAACAGACCCAATCCACACCAAGACATCAATAACAACAGACCCAGACCACAACAACAACAACAGACCCAATCCACACCAAGACAACAACAACAACAGTCCCAGACCACACCAATACAACAACAACAACAACAACAATAACAACAGTCCCAGACCACACCAAGACATCAACAACAACAGTCCCATACCACAACAACAACAACAGACCCAATCCACACCAAGACAACAACAACAACAGACCCAGACCACACCAAGACAACAACAACAACAACAATAACAACAGTCCCAGACCACACCAAGACAACAACAACAACAGTCCCACACCACACCAATATAACAACAACAACAACAACAGTCCCAGGCCACTCTCAGACAACAACAACAGTCCCAGACCACACCAAGTCAACAACAACAACAACAACAACAGACCCAGACCACACCTAGACAACCACAACAGTCCCAGACCACACCAAGACAACAACAACAACAACAGTCCCACACCACACCAATATAACAACAACAACAACAACAGTCCCAGGCCACTCTCAGACAACAACAACAGTCCCACACCACACCAAGACAACAACATTGAACGTGGGTATGGAACTATCGATGCAATCTCACATTCCATGTGGCTGTAAACTGCATGGCAGAGGAGATTGGAGCATTGTGATATCTAGGGATCAGTGCAAATAAGTCTATGGGTCTTTGTGTGAGTCTATGGGTCTCTGTTTGGGGAGTCTATGGTGTCTGTGCGAGTGTATGGCTCCTTCCATCCTACACACATCATCACCGTCACAGCCACTTACAAAACCTCGCTGAGCCCGTACAAATCATTGCCAGCAAACGTCGCATTGCATGCTGCGCCTGTAGGGAGCCATCCAATTTCAATCTGGAGATTCATCTTCAATGGTCAAGGATAATCGCTTCTCGAACACCGCAATCAGAGGGGGATGTTAAACGGCGTATCGTAGTGAGTCTAATAAGATCTCTTGACTCGTACACAGAGGTAAAAAAGACGCATTTCTCCTCACCCATTGGGAGCCCCCAACGAGCTGTTGGCGGGGGGGGGGGCAGCCCTGTTCGCGAATTTAAGGTTGAGTCAATCTAGGGGAGACCCAGGACCGGTTCGCTGAGTAATTATTCGCCTTGAGCAGGAATCGAACTCGGGTGCGCCGGGTTCGCAGTGTATTCGCACTCAGAGCACACACGCGCATTGACACAAAGACAAAGATCCCCCGTGTAGCCCTAACAGACTATTGGGGCAAGTGCTGTTAGCGAGCTCCTGTGAAGGCCGGAACTGCACACACACACACAGACAACCATCACCAACAACAACAACAACCGCCGCTCACATCTCTCGTGCCAGGCTAGGTGCACACACAAGGACAAAGATCCCCCGTGAAGCCTCAACGGGCTGTTGGGGCAAGTGCTGTGAGCGACACGGGCCGTCTAGAGCCTGAACAAACATGAAACAGACTCCAGCAAACCCAGAGTCTAGAACCTGAACAAAAATGAACAAGACTCTAGCAAACCCAGAGTCTAAAACCTGAACAAAAATGAAACAGACCCCAGCAAACCCACAGTCTAGAACCTGAACAAAAATGAAACAGACTCCAGCAAACCCAGAGTCTAGAACCTGAACAAAAATGAAACAGACTCCAGTAAACCCACAGTCTAGAACCTGAACAAAAATGAAACAGACTCCAGCAAACCCAGAGTCTAGAACATGAACAAAAATGAAACAGACTCCAGCAAACCCACAGTCTAGAACCTGAACAAAAATGAAACAGACTCCAGCAAACCCAGAGTCTAGAACATGAACAAAAATGAAACAGGCTCCATCAAACCCAGAGTCTAGAACCTGAACAAAAATGAAACAGACTCCAGCAAACCCACAGTCTAGAACCTGAACAAAAATGAAACAGACTCCAGCAAACCCAGAATCTATATCCTGAACAAAAATGAAACAGACTCCAGAAAACCCACCGTCTAGAACCTGAACAAAAATGAAACAGACTCCATCAAACCCACAGTCTAGAACCTGAACAATAATGAAACAGACTCCAGCAAACCCACAGTCTAGAACCTGAACAAAAATGAAACAGGCTCCATCAAACCCAGAGTCTAGAACCTGAACAAAAATTAAACAGGCTCCATTAAACCCACAGTCTAGAACGTGAACAAAAATGAAACAGACTCCAGCAAACCCAGAGTCTAGAACCTGAACAAAAATGAAACAGACTCCATCAAATCCACAGTCTAGAACCTGAACAAAAATTAAACAGACTCCAGCAAACCCACAGTCTAGAACCTGAACAAAAATGAAACAGGCTCCATCAAATCCACAGTCTAGAACCTCAACAAAAATTAAACAGACTCCAGCAAACCCAGAGTCTAGAACCTGAACAAAAATGAAACAGACTCCAGCAAACCCACAGTCTAGAACCTGAACAAAAATGAAACAGACTCCAGCAAACCCAGAATCTATATCTTGAACAAAAATGAAACAGACTCCAGAAAACCCACCGCCTAGAACCTGAACAAAAATGAAACAGACTCCATCAAACCCACAGTCTAGAACCTGAACAATAATGAAACAGACTCCAGCAAACCCACAGTCTAGAACCTGAACAATAATGAAACAGGCTCCATCAAACCCAGAGTCTAGAACGTGAACAAAAATTAAACAGGCTCCATTAAACCCACAGTCTAGAACCTGAACAAAAATGAAACAGACTCCAGCAAACCCAGAGTCTAGAACCTGAACAAAAATGAAACAGACTCCATCAAATCCACAGTCTAGAACCTGAACAAAAATGAAACAGACTCCAGCAAACCCAGAGTCTAGAACCTGAACAAAAATGAAACAGACTCCATCAAATCCACAGTCTAGAACCTGAACAAAAATTAAACAGACTCCAGCAAACCCACAGTCTAGAACCTGAACAAAAATGAAACAGGCTCCATCAAACCCACAGTCTATAACCTGAACAAAAATGAAACAGACTCCAGCAAATCCACAGTCTAGAACCTGAACAAAAATGAAACAGGCTCCATCAAACCCACAGTCTATAACCTGAACAAAAATGAAACAGACTCCATCAAACCCACAGTCTAGAACCTGAACAAAAATGAAACAGACTCCATCAAACCCAGAGTCTAGAGCCTGAACAAAAATGAAACAGACTCCATCAAACCCAGAGTCTAGAACCTGAACAAAAATGAAACAGACTCCAGCAAAACCCAGAGTCTAGAACATGAACACAAATGAAACAGACTCCAGAAAATCCAGAGTCTAGAACCTGAACAAAAATGAAACAGACTCCAGCAACCCCACAGTCTAGAACCTGAACAAAAATTAAACAAACTCCATGAAACCCAGAGGCTAGAACCTGAAAAAAAATGAAACAGACTCCAGCAAACCCACAGTCTAGAACCTGAACAAAAATGAAACAGACTCCATCAAACCCAGAGTCTAGAACCTGAACAAAAATGAAACAGACTCCAGCAAACCCACAGTCTAGAACCTGAACAAAAATGATACAAACTCCATCAAACCCAGAGTCTAGAACATGAACAAAAATGAAGCAGACTCCAGAAAATCCAGAGTCTAGAACCTGAACAAAAATGAAACAGACTCCAGCAACCCCACAGTCTAGAACCTGAACAAAAATGAAACAAACTCCATCAAACCCAGAGGCTAGAACCTGAACAAAAATGAAACAGACTCCAGCAAACCCACAGTCTAGAACCTGAACAAAAATGATACAAACTCCATCAAACCCAGAGTCTAGAACATGAACAAAAATGAAACAGACTCCAGAAAATCCAGAGTCTAGAACCTGAACAAAAATGAAACAGACTCCAGCAACCCCACAGTCTAGAACCTGAACAAAAATGAAACAAACTCCATGAAACCCAGAGGCTAGAACCTGAACAAAAATGAAACAGACTCCAGCAAACCCACAGTCTAGAACCTGAACAAAAATGAAACAGACTCCATCAAACCCACAGTCTAGAACCTGAACAAAAATGAAACAGACTCCATCAAACCCAGAGTCTAGAACCTGAACAAAAATGAAACCGACTCCATCAAACCCACAGTCTAGAACCTGAACAGAAATGAAACAGACTCCATCAAACCCACAGTCTAGGACCTGAACAAAAATGAAATAGACTCCATCAACCCCACAGTCTAGAACCTGAACAAAAATCAAACAGACTCCAGCAAACCCACAGTCTAGAACCTGAACAAAAATGAAACAGACTCCAGCAAACCCAGAGTCTAGAACATGAACAAAAATGAAACAGGCTCCATCAAACCCAGAGTCTAGAACCTGAACAAAAATGAAACAGACTCCAGCAAACCCACAGTCTAGAACCTGAACAAAAATGAAACAGACTCCAGCAAACCCAGAATCTATATCCTGAACAAAAATGAAACAGACTCCAGAAAACCCACCGTCTAGAACCTGAACAAAAATGAAACAGACTCCATCAAACCCACAGTCTAGAACCTGAACAATAATGAAACAGACTCCAGCAAACCCACAGTCTAGAACCTGAACAAAAATGAAACAGGCTCCATCAAACCCAGAGTCTAGAACCTGAACAAAAATTAAACAGGCTCCATTAAACCCACAGTCTAGAACCTGAACAAAAATGAAACAGACTCCAGCAAACCCAGAGTCTAGAACCTGAACAAAAATGAAACAGACTCCATCAAATCCACAGTCTAGAACCTGAACAAAAATTAAACAGACTCCAGCAAACCCACAGTCTAGAACCTGAACAAAAATGAAACAGGCTCCATCAAATCCACAGTCTAGAACCTCAACAAAAATTAAACAGACTCCAGCAAACCCAGAGTCTAGAACATGAACAAAAATGAAACAGGCTCCATCAAACCCAGAGTCTAGAACCTGAACAAAAATGAAACAGACTCCAGCAAACCCACAGTCTAGAACCTGAACAAAAATGAAACAGACTCCAGCAAACCCAGAATCTATATCCTGAACAAAAATGAAACAGACTCCAGAAAACCCACCGTCTAGAACCTGAACAAAAATGAAACAGACTCCATCAAACCCACAGTCTAGAACCTGAACAAAAATGAAACAGACTCCATCAAACCCAGAGTCTAGAACCTGAACAAAAATGAAACCGACTCCATCAAACCCACAGTCTAGAACCTGAACAGAAATGAAACAGACTCCATCAAACCCAGAGTCTAGAACCTGAACAAAAATGAAACCGACTCCATCAAACCCACAGTCTAGAACCTGAACAGAAATGAAACAGACTCCATCAAACCCACAGTCTAGGACCTGAACAAAAATGAAATAGACTCCATCAACCCCACAGTCTAGAACCTGAACAAAAATCAAACAGACTCCAGCAAACCCACAGTCTAGAACCTGAACAAAAATGAAACAGACTCCAGCAAACCCAGAGTCTAGAACATGAACAAAAATGAAACAGGCTCCATCAAACCCAGAGTCTAGAACCTGAACAAAAATGAAACAGACTCCAGCAAACCCACAGTCTAGAACCTGAACAAAAATGAAACAGACTCCAGCAAACCCAGAATCTATATCCTGAACAAAAATGAAACAGACTCCAGAAAACCCACCGTCTAGAACCTGAACAAAAATGAAACAGACTCCATCAAACCCACAGTCTAGAACCTGAACAATAATGAAACAGACTCCAGCAAACCCACAGTCTAGAACCTGAACAAAAATGAAATAGACTCCATCAACCCCACAGTCTAGAACCTGAACAAAAATCAAACAGACTCCAGCAAACCCACAGTCTAGAACCTGAACAAAAATGAAACAGACTCCAGCAAACCCAGAGTCTAGAACATGAACAAAAATGAAACAGGCTCCATCAAACCCAGAGTCTAGAACCTGAACAAAAATGAAACAGACTCCAGCAAACCCACAGTCTAGAACCTGAACAAAAATGAAACAGACTCCAGCAAACCCAGAATCTATATCCTGAACAAAAATGAAACAGACTCCAGAAAACCCACCGTCTAGAACCTGAACAAAAATGAAACAGACTCCATCAAACCCACAGTCTAGAACCTGAACAATAATGAAACAGACTCCAGCAAACCCACAGTCTAGAACCTGAACAAAAATGAAACAGGCTCCATCAAACCCAGAGTCTAGAACCTGAACAAAAATTAAACAGGCTCCATTAAACCCACAGTCTAGAACCTGAACAAAAATGAAACAGACTCCAGCAAACCCAGAGTCTAGAACCTGAACAAAAATGAAACAGACTCCATCAAATCCACAGTCTAGAACCTGAACAAAAATTAAACAGACTCCAGCAAACCCACAGTCTAGAACCTGAACAAAAATGAAACAGGCTCCATCAAATCCACAGTCTAGAACCTCAACAAAAATTAAACAGACTCCAGCAAACCCAGAGTCTAGAACATGAACAAAAATGAAACAGGCTCCATCAAACCCAGAGTCTAGAACCTGAACAAAAATGAAACAGACTCCAGCAAACCCACAGTCTAGAACCTGAACAAAAATGAAACAGACTCCAGCAAACCCAGAATCTATATCCTGAACAAAAATGAAACAGACTCCAGAAAACCCACCGTCTAGAACCTGAACAAAAATGAAACAGACTCCATCAAACCCACAGTCTAGAACCTGAACAAAAATGAAACAGACTCCATCAAACCCAGAGTCTAGAACCTGAACAAAAATGAAACCGACTCCATCAAACCCACAGTCTAGAACCTGAACAGAAATGAAACAGACTCCATCAAACCCAGAGTCTAGAACCTGAACAAAAATGAAACCGACTCCATCAAACCCACAGTCTAGAACCTGAACAGAAATGAAACAGACTCCATCAAACCCACAGTCTAGGACCTGAACAAAAATGAAATAGACTCCATCAACCCCACAGTCTAGAACCTGAACAAAAATCAAACAGACTCCAGCAAACCCACAGTCTAGAACCTGAACAAAAATGAAACAGACTCCAGCAAACCCAGAGTCTAGAACATGAACAAAAATGAAACAGGCTCCATCAAACCCAGAGTCTAGAACCTGAACAAAAATGAAACAGACTCCAGCAAACCCACAGTCTAGAACCTGAACAAAAATGAAACAGACTCCAGCAAACCCAGAATCTATATCCTGAACAAAAATGAAACAGACTCCAGAAAACCCACCGTCTAGAACCTGAACAAAAATGAAACAGACTCCATCAAACCCACAGTCTAGAACCTGAACAATAATGAAACAGACTCCAGCAAACCCACAGTCTAGAACCTGAACAAAAATGAAACAGGCTCCATCAAACCCAGAGTCTAGAACCTGAACAAAAATTAAACAGGCTCCATTAAACCCACAGTCTAGAACCTGAACAAAAATGAAACAGACTCCAGCAAACCCAGAGTCTAGAACCTGAACAAAAATGAAACAGACTCCATCAAATCCACAGTCTAGAACCTGAACAAAAATTAAACAGACTCCAGCAAACCCACAGTCTAGAACCTGAACAAAAATGAAACAGGCTCCATCAAATCCACAGTCTAGAACCTCAACAAAAATTAAACAGACTCCAGCAAACCCAGAGTCTAGAACATGAACAAAAATGAAACAGGCTCCATCAAACCCAGAGTCTAGAACCTGAACAAAAATGAAACAGACTCCAGCAAACCCACAGTCTAGAACCTGAACAAAAATGAAACAGACTCCAGCAAACCCAGAATCTATATCCTGAACAAAAATGAAACAGACTCCAGAAAACCCACCGTCTAGAACCTGAACAAAAATGAAACAGACTCCATCAAACCCACAGTCTAGAACCTGAACAAAAATGAAACAGACTCCATCAAACCCAGAGTCTAGAACCTGAACAAAAATGAAACCGACTCCATCAAACCCACAGTCTAGAACCTGAACAGAAATGAAACAGACTCCATCAAACCCACAGTCTAGGACCTGAACAAAAATGAAATAGACTCCATCAACCCCACAGTCTAGAACCTGAACAAAAATCAAACAGACTCCAGCAAACCCACAGTCTAGAACCTGAACAAAAATGAAACAGACTCCAGCAAACCCAGAGTCTAGAACATGAACAAAAATGAAACAGGCTCCATCAAACCCAGAGTCTAGAACCTGAACAAAAATGAAACAGACTCCAGCAAACCCACAGTCTAGAACCTGAACAAAAATGAAACAGACTCCAGCAAACCCAGAATCTATATCCTGAACAAAAATGAAACAGACTCCAGAAAACCCACCGTCTAGAACCTGAACAAAAATGAAACAGACTCCATCAAACCCACAGTCTAGAACCTGAACAATAATGAAACAGACTCCAGCAAACCCACAGTCTAGAACCTGAACAAAAATGAAACAGGCTCCATCAAACCCAGAGTCTAAAACCTGAACAAAAATTAAACAGGCTCCATTAAACCCACAGTCTAGAACCTGAACAAAAATGAAACAGACTCCAGCAAACCCAGAGTCTAGAACCTGAACAAAAATGAAACAGACTCCATCAAATCCACAGTCTAGAACCTGAACAAAAATTAAACAGACTCCAGCAAACCCACAGTCTAGAACCTGAACAAAAATGAAACAGGCTCCATCAAATCCACAGTCTAGAACCTCAACAAAAATGAAACAGGCTCCATCAAACCCAGAGTCTAGAACCTGAACAAAAATGAAACAGGCTCCATCAAACCCAGAGTCTAGAACCTGAACAAAAATGAAACAGACTCCAGCAAACCCACAGTCTAGAACCTGAACAAACATGAAACAGACTCAAGCAAACCCAGAATCTATATCCTGAACAAAAATGAAACAGACTCCAGAAAACCCACCGCCTAGAACCTGAACAAAAATGAAACAGACTCCATCAAACCCACAGTCTAGAACCTGAACAATAATGAAACAGACTCCAGCAAACCCACAGTCTAGAACCTGAAGAAAAATGAAACAGGCTCCATCAAACCCAGAGTCTAGAACGTGAACAAAAAATAAACAGGCTCCATTAAACTCACAGTCTAGAACCTGAACAAAAATGAAACAGACTCCAGCAAACCCAGAGTCTAGAACCTGAACAAAAATGAAACAGACTCCATCAAATCCACAGTCTAGAACCTGAACAAAAATTGAACAGACTCCAGCAAACCCACAGTCTAGAACCTGAACAAAAATGAAACATGCTCCATCAAACCCACAGTCTATAACCTGAACAAAAATGAAACAGACTCCAGCAAACCCACAGTCTAGAACCTGAACAAAAATGAAACAGACTCCATCAAACCCACAGTCTAGAACCTGAACAAAAATGAAACAGACTCCATCAAATCCACAGTCTAGAACCTCAACAAAAATGAAACAGACTCCAGCAAACCCACAGTCTAGAGCCTGAACAAAAATGAAACAGACTCCAGCAAACCCACAGTTTATAACCTGAACAAAAATGAAACAAACTCCATGAAACCCAGAGGCTAGAACCTGAACAAAAATGAAACAGACTCCAGCAAACCCACAGTCTAGAGCCTGAACAAAAATGAAACAGACTCCAGCAAACCCACAGTCTAGAACCTGAACAAAAATGAAACAGACTCCATCAAACCCAGAGTCTAGAACCTGAACAAAAATGAAACAGACTCCAGCAAAACCCAGAGTCTAGAACATGAACACAAATGAAACAGACTCCAGAAAATCCAGAGTCTAGAACCTGAACAAAAATGAAACAGACTCCAGCAACCCCACAGTCTAGAACCTCAACAAAAATGAAACAGACTCCAGCAACCCCACAGTCTAGAACCTGAACAAAAATGAAACAAACTCCATGAAACCCAGAGGCTAGAACCTGAACAAAAATGAAACAGACTCCAGCAAACCCACAGTCTAGAACCTGAACAAAAATGAAACAGACTCCATCAAACCCACAGTCTAGAACCTGAACAAAAATGAAACAGACTCCATCAAACCCAGAGTCTAGAACCTGAACAAAAATGAAACCGACTCCATCAAACCCACAGTCTAGAACCTGAACAGAAATGAAACAGACTCCATCAAACCCACAGTCTAGGACCTGAACAAAAATGAAATAGACTCCATCAACCCCACAGTCTAAAACCTGAACAAAAATCAAACAGACTCTATCAAACCCAGAGTCTAGAACCTGAACAAAAATGAAACAGACTCCATCAAACCCAGAGTCTAGAACCTGAACAAAAATGAAACAGACTCCATCAAACCCAGAGTCTAGAACCTGAACAAAAATGATACAAACTCCATCAAACCCAGAGTCTAGAACATGAACAAAAATGAAACAGACTCCAGAAAATCCAGAGTCTAGAACCTGAACAAAAATGAAACAGACTCCAGCAACCCCACAGTCTAGAACCTGAACAAAAATGAAACAGACTCCAGCAACCCCACAGTCTAGAACCTGAACAAAAATTAACAAACTCCATGAAACCCAGAGTCTAGAACCTGAACAAAAATGAAACAGACTCAATCAAACCCAGAGTCTAGAACCTGAACAAAAATGAAACAGACTCCATCAAACCCAGAGTCTAGAACCTGAACAAAAATGAAACCGACTCCATCAAACCCACAGTCTAGAACCTGAACAGAAATGAAACAGACTCCATCAAACCCACAGTCTAGGACCTGAACAAAAATGAAATAGACTCCATCAACCCCACAGTCTAAAACCTGAACAAAAATCAAACAGACTCTATCAAACCCAGAGTCTAGAACCTGAACAAAAATGAAACAGACTCCATCAAACCCAGAGTCTAGAACCTGAACAAAAATGAAACAGACTCCATCAAACCCAGAGTCTAGAACCTGAACAAAAATGATACAAACTCCATCAAACCCAGAGTCTAGAACATGAACAAAAATGAAACAGACTCCATCAAACCCACAGTCTAGAACCTGAACAATAATGAAACAGACTCCAGCAAACCCACAGTCTAGAACCTGAACAAAAATGAAACAGGCTCCATCAAACCCAGAGTCTAGAACCTGAACAAAAATTAAACAGGCTCCATTAAACCCACAGTCTAGAACCTGAACAAAAATGAAACAGACTCCAGCAAACCCAGAGTCTAGAACCTGAACAAAAATGAAACAGACTCCATCAAATCCACAGTCTAGAACCTGAACAAAAATTAAACAGACTCCAGCAAACCCACAGTCTAGAACCTGAACAAAAATGAAACAGGCTCCATCAAATCCACAGTCTAGAACCTCAACAAAAATTAAACAGACTCCAGCAAACCCAGAGTCTAGAACATGAACAAAAATGAAACAGGCTCCATCAAACCCAGAGTCTAGAACCTGAACAAAAATGAAACAGACTCCAGCAAACCCACAGTCTAGAACCTGAACAAAAATGAAACAGACTCCATCAAACCCAGAGTCTAGAACCTGAACAAAAATGATACAAACTCCATCAAACCCAGAGTCTAGAACATGAACAAAAATGAAACAGACTCCATCAAACCCACAGTCTAGAACCTGAACAATAATGAAACAGACTCCAGCAAACCCACAGTCTAGAACCTGAACAAAAATGAAACAGGCTCCATCAAACCCAGAGTCTAGAACCTGAACAAAAATTAAACAGGCTCCATTAAACCCACAGTCTAGAACCTGAACAAAAATGAAACAGACTCCAGCAAACCCAGAGTCTAGAACCTGAACAAAAATGAAACAGACTCCATCAAATCCACAGTCTAGAACCTGAACAAAAATTAAACAGACTCCAGCAAACCCACAGTCTAGAACCTGAACAAAAATGAAACAGGCTCCATCAAATCCACAGTCTAGAACCTCAACAAAAATTAAACAGACTCCAGCAAACCCAGAGTCTAGAACATGAACAAAAATGAAACAGGCTCCATCAAACCCAGAGTCTAGAACCTGAACAAAAATGAAACAGACTCCAGCAAACCCACAGTCTAGAACCTGAACAAAAATGAAACAGACTCCAGCAAACCCAGAATCTATATCCTGAACAAAAATGAAACAGACTCCAGAAAACCCACCGTCTAGAACCTGAACAAAAATGAAACAGACTCCATCAAACCCACAGTCTAGAACCTGAACAAAAATGAAACAGACTCCATCAAACCCAGAGTCTAGAACCTGAACAAAAATGAAACAGACTCCATCAAACCCACAGTCTAGAACCTGAACAAAAATGAAACAGACTCCATCAAACCCACAGTCTAGAACCTGAACAAAAATGAAACAGACTCCAGCAAACCCAGAGTCTAGAACATGAACAAAAATGAAACAGGCTCCATCAAACCCAGAGTCTAGAACCTGAACAAAAATGAAACAGACTCCAGCAAACCCACAGTCTAGAACCTGAACAAAAATGAAACAGACTCCAGCAAACCCAGAATCTATATCCTGAACAAAAATGAAACAGACTCCAGAAAACCCACCGTCTAGAACCTGAACAAAAATGAAACAGACTCCATCAAACCCACAGTCTAGAACCTGAACAATAATGAAACAGACTCCAGCAAACCCACAGTCTAGAACCTGAACAAAAATGAAACAGGCTCCATCAAACCCAGAGTCTAAAACCTGAACAAAAATTAAACAGGCTCCATTAAACCCACAGTCTAGAACCTGAACAAAAATGAAACAGACTCCAGCAAACCCAGAGTCTAGAACCTGAACAAAAATGAAACAGACTCCATCAAATCCACAGTCTAGAACCTGAACAAAAATTAAACAGACTCCAGCAAACCCACAGTCTAGAACCTGAACAAAAATGAAACAGGCTCCATCAAATCCACAGTCTAGAACCTCAACAAAAATTAAACAGACTCCAGCAAACCCAGAGTCTAGAACATGAACAAAAATGAAACAGGCTCCATCAAACCCAGAGTCTAGAACCTGAACAAAAATGAAACAGACTCCAGCAAACCCACAGTCTAGAACCTGAACAAACATGAAACAGACTCAAGCAAACCCAGAATCTATATCCTGAACAAAAATGAAACAGACTCCAGAAAACCCACCGCCTAGAACCTGAACAAAAATGAAACAGACTCCATCAAACCCACAGTCTAGAACCTGAACAATAATGAAACAGACTCCAGCAAACCCACAGTCTAGAACCTGAACAAAAATGAAACAGGCTCCATCAAACCCAGAGTCTAGAACGTGAACAAAAATTAAACAGGCTCCATTAAACTCACAGTCTAGAACCTGAACAAAAATGAAACAGACTCCAGCAAACCCAGAGTCTAGAACCTGAACAAAAATGAAACAGACTCCATCAAATCCACAGTCTAGAACCTGAACAAAAATTGAACAGACTCCAGCAAACCCACAGTCTAGAACCTGAACAAAAATGAAACATGCTCCATCAAACCCACAGTCTATAACCTGAACAAAAATGAAACAGACTCCAGCAAACCCACAGTCTAGAACCTGAACAAAAATGAAACAGACTCCATCAAACCCACAGTCTAGAACCTGAACAAAAATGAAACAGACTCCATCAAATCCACAGTCTAGAACCTCAACAAAAATGAAACAGACTCCAGCAAACCCACAGTCTAGAGCCTGAACAAAAATGAAACAGACTCCAGCAAACCCACAGTTTATAACCTGAACAAAAATGAAACAAACTCCATGAAACCCAGAGGCTAGAACCTGAACAAAAATGAAACAGACTCCAGCAAACCCACAGTCTAGAGCCTGAACAAAAATGAAACAGACTCCAGCAAACCCACAGTCTAGAACCTGAACAAAAATGAAACAGACTCCATCAAACCCAGAGTCTAGAACCTGAACAAAAATGAAACAGACTCCAGCAAAACCCAGAGTCTAGAACATGAACACAAATGAAACAGACTCCAGAAAATCCAGAGTCTAGAACCTGAACAAAAATGAAACAGACTCCAGCAACCCCACAGTCTAGAACCTCAACAAAAATGAAACAGACTCCAGCAACCCCACAGTCTAGAACCTGAACAAAAATGAAACAAACTCCATGAAACCCAGAGGCTATAACCTGAACAAAAATGAAACAGACTCCAGCAAACCCACAGTCTAGAACCTGAACAAAAATGAAACAGACTCCATCAAACCCACAGTCTAGAACCTGAACAAAAATGAAACAGACTCCATCAAACCCAGAGTCTAGAACCTGAACAAAAATGAAACCGACTCCATCAAACCCACAGTCTAGAACCTGAACAGAAATGAAACAGACTCCATCAAACCCACAGTCTAGGACCTGAACAAAAATGAAATAGACTCCATCAACCCCACAGTCTAAAACCTGAACAAAAATCAAACAGACTCTATCAAACCCAGAGTCTAGAACCTGAACAAAAATGAAACAGACTCCATCAAACCCAGAGTCTAGAACCTGAACAAAAATGAAACAGACTCCATCAAACCCAGAGTCTAGAACCTGAACAAAAATGATACAAACTCCATCAAACCCAGAGTCTAGAACATGAACAAAAATGAAACAGACTCCAGAAAATCCAGAGTCTAGAACCTGAACAAAAATGAAACAGACTCCAGCAACCCCACAGTCTAGAACCTGAACAAAAATGAAACACTCCAGCAACCCCACAGTCTAGAACCTGAACAAAAATTAAACAAACTCCATGAAACCCAGAGTCTAGAACCTGAACAAAAATGAAACAGACTCAATCAAACCCAGAGTCTAGAACCTGAACAAAAATGAAACAGACTCCATCAAACCCAGAGTCTAGAACCTGAACAAAAATGAAACCGACTCCATCAAACCCACAGTCTAGAACCTGAACAGAAATGAAACAGACTCCATCAAACCCACAGTCTAGGACCTGAACAAAAATGAAATAGACTCCATCAACCCCACAGTCTAAAACCTGAACAAAAATCAAACAGACTCTATCAAACCCAGAGTCTAGAACCTGAACAAAAATGAAACAGACTCCATCAAACCCAGAGTCTAGAACCTGAACAAAAATGAAACAGACTCCATCAAACCCAGAGTCTAGAACCTGAACAAAAATGATACAAACTCCATCAAACCCAGAGTCTAGAACATGAACAAAAATGAAACAGACTCTAGAAAATCCAGAGTCTAGAACCTGAACAAAAATGAAACAGACTCCAGCAACCCCACAGTCTAGAACCTGAACAAAAATGAAACAGACTCCAGCAACCCCACAGTCTAGAACCTGAACAAAAATGAAACAAACTCCATGAAACCCAGAGTCTAGAACCTGAACAAAAATGAAACAGACTCCATCAAACCCAGAGTCTAGAACCTGAACAAAAATGAAACAGACTCCATCAAACCCAGAGTCTAGAACCTGAACAAAAATTAAACAGACTCCAGCAAACCCACAGTCTAGAACCTGAACAAAAATGAAACAGGCTCCATCAAATCCACAGTCTAGAACCTCAACAAAAATTAAACAGACTCCAGCAAACCCAGAGTCTAGAACATGAACAAAAATGAAACAGGCTCCATCAAACCCAGAGTCTAGAACCTGAACAAAAATGAAACAGACTCCAGCAAACCCACAGTCTAGAACCTGAACAAAAATGAAACAGACTCCAGCAAACCCAGAATCTATATCCTGAACAAAAATGAAACAGACTCCAGAAAACCCACCGTCTAGAACCTGAACAAAAATGAAACAGACTCCATCAAACCCACAGTCTAGAACCTGAACAAAAATGAAACAGACTCCATCAAACCCAGAGTCTAGAACCTGAACAAAAATGAAACCGACTCCATCAAACCCAGAGTCTAGAACCTGAACAGAAATGAAACAGACTCCATCAAACCCACAGTCTAGGACCTGAACAAAAATGAAATAGACTCCATCAACCCCACAGTCTAGAACCTGAACAAAAATCAAACAGACTCCAGCAAACCCACAGTCTAGAACCTGAACAAAAATGAAACAGACTCCAGCAAACCCAGAGTCTAGAACATGAACAAAAATGAAACAGGCTCCATCAAACCCAGAGTCTAGAACCTGAACAAAAATGAAACAGACTCCAGCAAACCCACAGTCTAGAACCTGAACAAAAATGAAACAGACTCCAGCAAACCCAGAATCTATATCCTGAACAAAAATGAAACAGACTCCAGAAAACCCACCGTCTAGAACCTGAACAAAAATGAAACAGACTCCATCAAACCCACAGTCTAGAACCTGAACAATAATGAAACAGACTCCAGCAAACCCACAGTCTAGAACCTGAACAAAAATGAAACAGGCTCCATCAAACCCAGAGTCTAAAACCTGAACAAAAATTAAACAGGCTCCATTAAACCCACAGTCTAGAACCTGAACAAAAATATAACAGACTCCAGCAAACCCAGAGTCTAGAACCTGAACAAAAATGAAACAGACTCCATCAAATCCACAGTCTAGAACCTGAACAAAAATTAAACAGACTCCAGCAAACCCACAGTCTAGAACCTGAACAAAAATGAAACAGGCTCCATCAAATCCACAGTCTAGAACCTCAACAAAAATTAAACAGACTCCAGCAAACCCAGAGTCTAGAACATGAACAAAAATGAAACAGGCTCCATCAAACCCAGAGTCTAGAACCTGAACAAAAATGAAACAGACTCCAGCAAACCCACAGTCTAGAACCTGAACAAAAATGAAACAGACTCCATCAAACCCAGAGTCTAGAACCTGAACAAAAATGAAACAGACTCCAGCAAAACCCAGAGTCTAGAACATGAACACAAATGAAACAGACTCCAGAAAATCCAGAGTCTAGAACCTGAACAAAAATGAAACAGACTCCAGCAACCCCACAGTCTAGAACCTCAACAAAAATGAAACAGACTCCAGCAACCCCACAGTCTAGAACCTGAACAAAAATGAAACAAACTCCATGAAACCCAGAGGCTATAACCTGAACAAAAATGAAACAGACTCCAGCAAACCCACAGTCTAGAACCTGAACAAAAATGAAACAGACTCCATCAAACCCACAGTCTAGAACCTGAACAAAAATGAAACAGACTCCATCAAACCCAGAGTCTAGAACCTGAACAAAAATGAAACCGACTCCATCAAACCCACAGTCTAGAACCTGAACAGAAATGAAACAGACTCCATCAAACCCACAGTCTAGGACCTGAACAAAAATGAAATAGACTCCATCAACCCCACAGTCTAAAACCTGAACAAAAATCAAACAGACTCTATCAAACCCAGAGTCTAGAACCTGAACAAAAATGAAACAGACTCCATCAAACCCAGAGTCTAGAACCTGAACAAAAATGAAACAGACTCCATCAAACCCAGAGTCTAGAACCTGAACAAAAATGATACAAACTCCATCAAACCCAGAGTCTAGAACATGAACAAAAATGAAACAGACTCCAGAAAATCCAGAGTCTAGAACCTGAACAAAAATGAAACAGACTCCAGCAACCCCACAGTCTAGAACCTGAACAAAAATGAAACAGACTCCAGCAACCCCACAGTCTAGAACCTGAACAAAAATTAAACAAACTCCATGAAACCCAGAGTCTAGAACCTGAACAAAAATGAAACAGACTCAATCAAACCCAGAGTCTAGAACCTGAACAAAAATGAAACAGACTCCATCCAACCCAGAGTCTAGAACCTGAACAAAAATGAAACCGACTCCATCAAACCCACAGTCTAGAACCTGAACAGAAATGAAACAGACTCCATCAAACCCACAGTCTAGGACCTGAACAAAAATGAAATAGACTCCATCAACCCCACAGTCTAAAACCTGAACAAAAATCAAACAGACTCTATCAAACCCAGAGTCTAGAACCTGAACAAAAATGAAACAGACTCCATCAAACCCAGAGTCTAGAACCTGAACAAAAATGAAACAGACTCCATCAAACCCAGAGTCTAGAACCTGAACAAAAATGATACAAACTCCATCAAACCCAGAGTCTAGAACATGAACAAAAATGAAACAGACTCCAGAAAATCCAGAGTCTAGAACCTGAACAAAAATGAAACAGACTCCAGCAACCCCACAGTCTATAACCTGAACAAAAATGAAACAGACTCCAGCAACCCCACAGTCTAGAACCTGAACAAAAATGAAACAAACTCCATGAAACCCAGAGTCTAGAACCTGAACAAAAATGAAACAGACTCCATCAAACCCAGAGTCTAGAACCTGAACAAAAATGAAACAGACTCCATCAAACCCAGAGTCTAGAACCTGAACAAAAATTAAACAGACTCCAGCAAACCCACAGTCTAGAACCTGAACAAAAATGAAACAGGCTCCATCAAATCCACAGTCTAGAACCTCAACAAAAATTAAACAGACTCCAGCAAACCCAGAGTCTAGAACATGAACAAAAATGAAACAGGCTCCATCAAACCCAGAGTCTAGAACCTGAACAAAAATGAAACAGACTCCAGCAAACCCACAGTCTAGAACCTGAACAAAAATGAAACAGACTCCAGCAAACCCAGAATCTATATCCTGAACAAAAATGAAACAGACTCCAGAAAACCCACCGTCTAGAACCTGAACAAAAATGAAACAGACTCCATCAAACCCACAGTCTAGAACCTGAACAAAAATGAAACAGACTCCATCAAACCCAGAGTCTAGAACCTGAACAAAAATGAAACCGACTCCATCAAACCCACAGTCTAGAACCTGAACAGAAATGAAACAGACTCCATCAAACCCACAGTCTAGGACCTGAACAAAAATGAAATAGACTCCATCAACCCCACAGTCTAGAACCTGAACAAAAATCAAACAGACTCCAGCAAACCCACAGTCTAGAACCTGAACAAAAATGAAACAGACTCCAGCAAACCCAGAGTCTAGAACATGAACAAAAATGAAACAGGCTCCATCAAACCCAGAGTCTAGAACCTGAACAAAAATGAAACAGACTCCAGCAAACCCACAGTCTAGAACCTGAACAAAAATGAAACAGACTCCAGCAAACCCAGAATCTATATCCTGAACAAAAATGAAACAGACTCCAGAAAACCCACCGTCTAGAACCTGAACAAAAATGAAACAGACTCCATCAAACCCACAGTCTAGAACCTGAACAATAATGAAACAGACTCCAGCAAACCCACAGTCTAGAACCTGAACAAAAATGAAACAGGCTCCATCAAACCCAGAGTCTAAAACCTGAACAAAAATTAAACAGGCTCCATTAAACCCACAGTCTAGAACCTGAACAAAAATGAAACAGACTCCAGCAAACCCAGAGTCTAGAACCTGAACAAAAATGAAACAGACTCCATCAAATCCACAGTCTAGAACCTGAACAAAAATTAAACAGACTCCAGCAAACCCACAGTCTAGAACCTGAACAAAAATGAAACAGGCTCCATCAAATCCACAGTCTAGAACCTCAACAAAAATTAAACAGACTCCAGCAAACCCAGAGTCTAGAACATGAACAAAAATGAAACAGGCTCCATCAAACCCAGAGTCTAGAACCTGAACAAAAATGAAACAGACTCCAGCAAACCCACAGTCTAGAACCTGAACAAACATGAAACAGACTCAAGCAAACCCAGAATCTATATCCTAAACAAAAATGAAACAGACTCCAGCAAAACCCAGAGTCTAGAACATGAACACAAATGAAACAGACTCCAGAAAATCCAGAGTCTAGAACCTGAACAAAAATGAAACAGACTCCAGCAACCCCACAGTCTAGAACCTCAACAAAAATGAAACAGACTCCAGCAACCCCACAGTCTAGAACCTGAACAAAAATGAAACAAACTCCATGAAACCCAGAGGCTATAACCTGAACAAAAATGAAACAGACTCCAGCAAACCCACAGTCTAGAACCTGAACAAAAATGAAACAGACTCCATCAAACCCACAGTCTAGAACCTGAACAAAAATGAAACAGACTCCATCAAACCCAGAGTCTAGAACCTGAACAAAAATGAAACCGACTCCATCAAACCCACAGTCTAGAACCTGAACAGAAATGAAACAGACTCCATCAAACCCACAGTCTAGGACCTGAACAAAAATGAAATAGACTCCATCAACCCCACAGTCTAAAACCTGAACAAAAATCAAACAGACTCTATCAAACCCAGAGTCTAGAACCTGAACAAAAATGAAACAGACTCCATCAAACCCAGAGTCTAGAACCTGAACAAAAATGAAACAGACTCCATCAAACCCAGAGTCTAGAACCTGAACAAAAATGATACAAACTCCATCAAACCCAGAGTCTAGAACATGAACAAAAATGAAACAGACTCCAGAAAATCCAGAGTCTAGAACCTGAACAAAAATGAAACAGACTCCAGCAACCCCACAGTCTAGAACCTGAACAAAAATGAAACAGACTCCAGCAACCCCACAGTCTAGAACCTGAACAAAAATTAAACAAACTCCATGAAACCCAGAGTCTAGAACCTGAACAAAAATGAAACAGACTCAATCAAACCCAGAGTCTAGAACCTGAACAAAAATGAAACAGACTCCATCAAACCCAGAGTCTAGAACCTGAACAAAAATGAAACCGACTCCATCAAACCCACAGTCTAGAACCTGAACAGAAATGAAACAGACTCCATCAAACCCACAGTCTAGGACCTGAACAAAAATGAAATAGACTCCATCAACCCCACAGTCTAAAACCTGAACAAAAATCAAACAGACTCTATCAAACCCAGAGTCTAGAACCTGAACAAAAATGAAACAGACTCCATCAAACCCAGAGTCTAGAACCTGAACAAAAATGAAACAGACTCCATCAAACCCAGAGTCTAGAACCTGAACAAAAATGATACAAACTCCATCAAACCCAGAGTCTAGAACATGAACAAAAATGAAACAGACTCCAGAAAATCCAGAGTCTAGAACCTGAACAAAAATGAAACAGACTCCAGCAACCCCACAGTCTAGAACCTGAACAAAAATGAAACAGACTCCAGCAACCCCACAGTCTAGAACCTGAACAAAAATGAAACAAACTCCATGAAACCCAGAGTCTAGAACCTGAACAAAAATGAAACAGACTCCATCAAACCCAGAGTCTAGAACCTGAACAAAAATGAAACAGACTCCATCAAACCCAGAGTCTAGAACCTGAACAAAAATTAAACAGACTCCAGCAAACCCAGAGTCTAGAACCTGAACAAAAATGAAACAGGCTCCATCAAATCCACAGTCTAGAACCTCAACAAAAATTAAACAGACTCCAGCAAACCCAGAGTCTAGAACATGAACAAAAATGAAACAGGCTCCATCAAACCCAGAGTCTAGAACCTGAACAAAAATGAAACAGACTCCAGCAAACCCACAGTCTAGAACCTGAACAAAAATGAAACAGACTCCAGCAAACCCAGAATCTATATCCTGAACAAAAATGAAACAGACTCCAGAAAACCCACCGTCTAGAACCTGAACAAAAATGAAACAGACTCCATCAAACCCACAGTCTAGAACCTGAACAAAAATGAAACAGACTCCATCAAACCCAGAGTCTAGAACCTGAACAAAAATGAAACCGACTCCATCAAACCCACAGTCTAGAACCTGAACAGAAATGAAACAGACTCCATCAAACCCACAGTCTAGGACCTGAACAAAAATGAAATAGACTCCATCAACCCCACAGTCTAGAACCTGAACAAAAATCAAACAGACTCCAGCAAACCCACAGTCTAGAACCTGAACAAAAATGAAACAGACTCCAGCAAACCCAGAGTCTAGAACATGAACAAAAATGAAACAGGCTCCATCAAACCCAGAGTCTAGAACCTGAACAAAAATGAAACAGACTCCAGCAAACCCACAGTCTAGAACCTGAACAAAAATGAAACAGACTCCAGCAAACCCAGAATCTATATCCTGAACAAAAATGAAACAGACTCCAGAAAACCCACCGTCTAGAACCTGAACAAAAATGAAACAGACTCCATCAAACCCACAGTCTAGAACCTGAACAATAATGAAACAGACTCCAGCAAACCCACAGTCTAGAACCTGAACAAAAATGAAACAGGCTCCATCAAACCCAGAGTCTAAAACCTGAACAAAAATTAAACAGGCTCCATTAAACCCACAGTCTAGAACCTGAACAAAAATGAAACAGACTCCAGCAAACCCAGAGTCTAGAACCTGAACAAAAATGAAACAGACTCCATCAAATCCACAGTCTAGAACCTGAACAAAAATTAAACAGACTCCAGCAAACCCACAGTCTAGAACCTGAACAAAAATGAAACAGGCTCCATCAAATCCACAGTCTAGAACCTCAACAAAAATTAAACAGACTCCAGCAAACCCAGAGTCTAGAACATGAACAAAAATGAAACAGGCTCCATCAAACCCAGAGTCTAGAACCTGAACAAAAATGAAACAGACTCCAGCAAACCCACAGTCTAGAACCTGAACAAACATGAAACAGACTCAAGCAAACCCAGAATCTATATCCTAAACAAAAATGAAACAGACTCCAGAAAACCCACCGCCTAGAACCTGAACAAAAATGAAACAGACTCCATCAAACCCACAGTCTAGAACCTGAACAATAATGAAACAGACTCCAGCAAACCCACAGTCTAGAACCTGAACAAAAATGAAACAGGCTCCATCAAACCCAGAGTCTAGAACGTGAACAAAAATTAAACAGGCTCCATTAAACTCACAGTCTAGAACCTGAACAAAAATGAAACAGACTCCAGCAAACCCAGAGTCTAGAACCTGAACAAAAATGAAACAGACTCCATCAAATCCACAGTCTAGAACCTGAACAAAAATTGAACAGACTCCAGCAAACCCACAGTCTAGAACCTGAACAAAAATGAAACATGCTCCATCAAACCCACAGTCTATAACCTGAACAAAAATGAAACAGACTCCAGCAAACCCACAGTCTAGAACCTGAACAAAAATGAAACAGACTCCATCAAACCCACAGTCTAGAACCTGAACAAAAATGAAACAGACTCCATCAAATCCACAGTCTAGAACCTCAACAAAAATGAAACAGACTCCAGCAAACCCACAGTCTAGAGCCTGAACAAAAATGAAACAGACTCCAGCAAACCCACAGTTTATAACCTGAACAAAAATGAAACAAACTCCATGAAACCCAGAGGCTAGAACCTGAACAAAAATGAAACAGACTCCAGCAAACCCACAGTCTAGAGCCTGAACAAAAATGAAACAGACTCCATCAAACCCAGAGTCTAGAACCTGAACAAAAATGAAACAGACTCCAGCAAAACCCAGAGTCTAGAACATGAACACAAATGAAACAGACTCCAGAAAATCCAGAGTCTAGAACCTGAACAAAAATGAAACAGACTCCAGCAACCCCACAGTCTAGAACCTCAACAAAAATGAAACAGACTCCAGCAACCCCACAGTCTAGAACCTGAACAAAAATGAAACAAACTCCATGAAACCCAGAGGCTAGAACCTGAACAAAAATGAAACAGACTCCAGCAAACCCACAGTCTAGAACCTGAACAAAAATGAAACAGACTCCATCAAACCCACAGTCAAGAACCTGAACAAAAATGAAACAGACTCCATCAAACCCAGAGTCTAGAACCTGAACAAAAATGAAACCGACTCCATCAAACCCACAGTCTAGAACCTGAACAGAAATGAAACAGACTCCATCAAACCCACAGTCTAGGACCTGAACAAAAATGAAATAGACTCCATCAACCCCACAGTCTAAAACCTGAACAAAAATCAAACAGACTCTATCAAACCCAGAGTCTAGAACCTGAACAAAAATGAAACAGACTCCATCAAACCCAGAGTCTAGAACATGAACAAAAATGAAACAGACTCCAGAAAATCCAGAGTCTAGAACCTGAACAAAAATGAAACAGACTCCAGCAACCCCACAGTCTAGAACCTGAACAAAAATGAAACAGACTCCAGCAACCCCACAGTCTAGAACCTGAACAAAAATTAAACAAACTCCATGAAACCCAGAGTCTAGAACCTGAACAAAAATGAAACAGACTCAATCAAACCCAGAGTCTAGAACCTGAACAAAAATGAAACAGACTCCATCAAACCCAGAGTCTAGAACCTGAACAAAAATGAAACCGACTCCATCAAACCCACAGTCTAGGACCTGAACAAAAATGAAATAGACTCCATCAACCCCACAGTCTAAAACCTGAACAAAAATCAAACAGACTCTATCAAACCCAGAGTCTAGAACCTGAACAAAAATGAAACAGACTCCATCAAACCCAGAGTCTAGAACCTGAACAAAAATGAAACAGACTCCATCAAACCCAGAGTCTAGAACCTGAACAAAAATGATACAAACTCCATCAAACCCAGAGTCTAGAACATGAACAAAAATGAAACAGACTCCAGAAAATCCAGAGTCTAGAACCTGAACAAAAATGAAACAGACTCCAGCAACCCCACAGTCTAGAACCTGAACAAAAATGAAACAGACTCCAGCAACCCCACAGTCTAGAACCTGAACAAAAATGAAACAAACTCCATGAAACCCAGAGTCTAGAACCTGAACAAAAATGAAACAGACTCCATCAAACCCAGAGTCTAGAACCTGAACAAAAATGAAACAGACTCCATCAAACCCAGAGTCTAGAACCTGAACAAAAATGATACAAACTCCATCAAACCCAGAGTCTAGAACATGAACAAAAATGAAACAGACTCCAGAAAATCCAGAGTCTAGAACCTGAACAAAAATGAAACAGACTCCATCAAACCCACAGTCTAGAACCTGAACAAAAATGAAACAGACTCCATCAAACCCAGAGTCTAGAACCTGAACAAAAATGAAACAGACTCCATCAAACCCACAGTCTAGAACCTGAACAAAAATGAAACAGACTCCATCAAACCCAGAGTCTAGAACCTGAACAAAAATGAAACAGACTCCATCAAACCCAGAGTCTAGAACCTGAACAAAAATGAAACAGGCTCCATCAAACCCACAGTGCACACATTACAACCAACACAGCCCTGAACACTCCCCACAGAGCCCCCCCACCTCAACCCCACCCCTGAACCCCCCTCCCCCTGAACCAAGACACTGAACCCCCACCTCCAGGACCCCCAGCCCAGGTGAACCCCCACGACCCTTGAACCCCTCCCCCATGAACCCCGACCTCTGAACCCACCACCCACAGGACACACCACCCCCGCTGAACCCTCTCACCCCCACCCCCCCCCTCCCCCCCTCCCCCCACTCAGAGTCTGATGGGGGGGGGGGGTCAATGCAGCCAGAGGCATTCCCTGGGAAACGAACGAGGAGGAGGCGGCGGGGGTGGGGGTGGTGATGACGGCGCCTCGTGATTGGTATTCAGCCCGCAACGTCGTCGCTTCGCGCACTGGGGGGTGGTGGGGGGGGGCAGGGGGGTGGTGGGGTGGCAGGGTGGGGGGGGGCTGGGGGAGGGGGGGTAACGCCGCCTTGCAGCTGTTCGGCGACTGCCGCTCCTCCTCCGAGGACCGCTCGCTAACGCTCTCATCGCCGCCGCCGCCGCCGCCGCCGCCGCCGCCGCCGCCGCCGCCGCCGCCGCCGCCGCCGCCGCCGCCGCCGCCGCCGCCGCCGCCGCCGCCGCCGCCGCCGCCGCCGCCGCCGCCGCCACGGCCGCCATCTGGCTTTGAGTTTCTCTCCCCGTGTTGTCGACCTCTGGATGCCATTGGAGTGCCGGTCTCGGTCACCTGGGCTTCTCCTCCACCCTGCACACCACTCGTCCCACCCATCACTACCACCTCCTCCACCCTGCACACCACTCGTCCCACCCATCACTACCACCTCCTCCACCCTGCACACCACTCGTCCCACCCATCACTACCACCTCCTCCACCATGCACACCACGTGTCCCACCCATCACCACCCCCTACTCCACCCTGCACACCACGTGTCCCACCCATCACTACCACCTCCTCCACCATGCACACCACGTGTCCCACCCATCACCACCTCCTACTCCACCCTGCACACCACGTGTCCCACCCATCACTACCACCTCCTCCTGCACACCACGTGTCCCACCCATCACTACCTCCACCCTGCACACAACGTGTCCCACCCATCACTACCTCCTACTACTCCCTGCACACCACGTGTCCCACCCATCACTACCACCTACTACTCCCTGCACACCACGTGTCCCACCCATCACTACCACCTCCTACTCCCTGCACACCACGTGTCCTACCCATCACTACCTCCACCCTGCACCCTGCACACCACGTGTCCCACCCATCACTACCTCCACCCTGCACACAACGTGTCCCACCCATCACTACCACCTCCTCCTGCACACCACATGTCCCACCCATCACCACCTCCTCCACCCTGCACACCACGTGTCCCACCCATCACTACCACCTACTCCACCCTGCACACCACGTGTCCCACCCATCACCACCTCCTACTCCACCATGCACACCACGTGTCCCACCCATCACTACCACCTACTCCACCCTGCACACCACGTGTCCCACCCATCACCACCTCCTTCTGTGTGAGTCTATGGGTCTCTGTGTGAGTCTGTAGGTCTCTATGTGACAAGTCTATGAGTTTATGTGTGAGTCTATTGGTCTCTGTGTGAGTCTGTGGGTCTCTATGTGATGAGTCTATGGGTCTCTGTGTGAGTCTATGGGTCTCTGTGTGAGTCTATGGCTCTCTGTGTGACGAGTCTATGGGTTTATGTGTGAGTCTATGGGTCTCTGTGTGAGTCAGTGGGTCTCTATGTGATGAGTCTATGGGTCTCTGTGAGAGTCTATGGGTCTCTATGTGATGAGTCTATGGGTCTCTGTGTGAGTCTATGGCTCTCTGTGTGAGTCTGTGGGTCTCCGTGTGAGTCTATGGGTCTCTGTGTGAGTCTATGGCTCTCTGTGTGAGTCTATGGCTCTCTGTGTGAGTCTATGGCTCTCTGTGTGACCAGTCTATAGGTCTCTGTGTGAGTCTATGGGTTTCTGTGTGAGTCAGTGGGTCTCTATGTGACGAGTCCATGGGTCTCTGTGTGAGTCTATGGGTTTCTGTGTGAGTCTATGGCTCTCTGTGTGAGTCTATGGGTCTCTGTGTGAGTCTATGGCTCTCTGTGTGAGTCTATGGCTCTCTGTGTGACCAGTCTATAGGTCTCTGTGTGAGTCTATGGGTTTCTGTGTGAGTCAGTGGGTCTCTATGTGACGAGTCCATGGGTCTCTGTGTGAGTCTATGGCTCTCTGTGTGAGTCTATGGGTTTCTGTGTGAGTCAGTGGGTCTCTATGTGACGAGTCCATGGGTCTCTGTGTGAGTCTATGGGTTTCTGTGTGAGTCTATGGCTCTCTGTGTGAGTCTATGGCTCTCTGTGTGACGAGTCTACAGGCCTCTGTTAGAGTCCATGGGTCTCTATTGGCCACCAGCAGTAGGAGCAGCTACAGCTACCACTGCTCCTAATGCAATTGCAGCTCCTGCTGCTGCTGATGCTGCTACTGTTGCACGCGTGTTGAACTTTTTTCGCACCGTACGTAATCAACCTGCGCTACTCGGAGGTGCGCAGGAAGGACAACAAACGGAAGGCAAAGAGCGGTTCTCAAGAAACGAGTTTGTCAATCCTCGATGGCGATTTACGCGTGCAGCTCATCGCCCAGTGGATTCCTCATGTGGGAAGGGAAGAACGTTCCAGACGGTCCCAGAAGCGCTTCTGAAAGCGCCGCCGACGATGATGATGATGATGCGGTGACCACCGCCTTTGTTCGATGGCTGAGCAAAAAGCGGAGTGTATAGTAGTGTAGTGTATAGTGTAGTGTATCGTGTAGTGTATAGTGTAGTGTATAGTGTAGTGTATGGTAGTGTAGTGTGTAGTGTAGTGTATAGTGTAGTGTATAGTAGTGTAGTGTATAGTGTAGTGTATAGTGTAGTGTATAGTGTAGTGTATGGTAGTGTAGTGTGTAGTGTAGTGTATAGTGTAGTGTATAGTGTAGTGTATCGTGTAGTGTATAATGTAGTGTATAGTGTAGTGTATAGTGTAGTGTATAGTAGTGTAGTGTATAGTGTAGTGTATAGTGTAGTGTATGGTAGTGTAGTGTGTAGTGTAGTGTATAGTGTAGTGTATCGTGTAGTGTATAGTGTAGTGTATCGTGTAGTGTATAGTGTAGTGTATGGTAGTGTAGTGTGTAGTGTAGTGTATAGTGTAGTGTGTAGTGTAGTGTATAGTGTAGTGTATAGTGTAGTGTATAGTGTAGTGTATCGTGTAGTGTATGGTAGTGGAGTGTATAGTGTAGTGTATAGTGTAGTCTATGGTGCAGTGTATAGTGTAGTGTATAGTGTAGTGTATAGTAGTGTAGTGTATAGTGTAGTGTATAGTGTATAGTAGTGTATAGTGTAGTGTATAGTGTAGTGTATGGTAGTGTGGTGTATAGTGTAGTGTCTGGTAGTGTAGTGTATAGTGTAGTGTATAGTGCAGTGTATGGTAGTGTTTTGTGTAGTGTAGTGTGTAGTGTATGGTAGTGTAGTGTATAGTGTAGTGTATAGTAGTGTATAGTGTAGTGCATCGTGTAGTGTATGGTAGTGTAGTGTATAGTGTAGTGTATAGTAGTGTATAGTGTAGTGTATCGTGTAGTGTATGGTAATGTAGTGTATAGTGTAGTGTCTGGTAGTGTAGTGTATAGTGTAGTGTATAGTGTCGTGTATAGTGTATAGTGTAGTGTATACTGCACTGTATAGTAGTGTGGTGTATAGTGTCGTGTATGGTAGTGTAGTGTATAGTGTAGTGTATAGTGTATGGTAGTGTATAGTAGTGTAGTGTATAGTGTTGTGTATAGTGTATGGTAGTGTATAGTAGTGTAGTGTATAGTGTAGTGTATGGTAGTGTAGTGTATAGTGTAGTGTATAGTGTATGGTAGTGTATAGTAGTGTAGTGTATAGTGTAGTGTATGGTAGTGTAGTTTATAATGTAGTGTATAGTAGCATAGTGTATAGTGTAGTGTCTGGTAGTGTCGTGTATAGTCTTGTGTTTAGTAGTGAAGTGTATAGTGTATGGTAGTGTAGTGTATGGTAGTATATAGTGTATGGTAGTGTAGTGTACGGGGGGTGGGGGTTGGTGGAGGTGGGGGTGTTTGGGGGTGGGTGGGGTGGGGGCGGGTTGGGGGTGGGGGTGGGTGGGGGGTTGGTGGGGGGTGTGTGGGGGTGGGTGGGGTGGGGGCGGGTTGGGGTGGGGGTGGGTTGGGGTTGGTGGGGGTGTGTGGGGGTGGGTGGGGTGGGGGCGGGTTGGGGTGTGGGCGGGTTGGGGTTGGTGGGGGTGTGTGGGGGGTGGGTGGGGTGGGGGCGGGTTGGGGTGGGGGTGGGTTGGGGTTGGTGGGGGTGTGTGGGGGTGGGTGGGGTGGGGGCGGGTTGGGGTGTGGGCGGGTTGGGGTTGGTGGGGGTGGGTGTGGGGGTAGGTGGGGTGGGGGCGGGTTGGGGTGGGGGTGGGTGGGGGTTGGTGGGGGGTGTGTGGGGGTGGGTGGGGGTGGGGGCGGGTGGGGGTGGGTGGGGGTGTGAGTGGGTGGGTGGGGGGTGTGGGTGGGGTGGTGGTGGGGGGGTGGGGGTTGGAGTGGTTTTGGGCTCTAATTCATCTGCGCTGCCGCCACTCATCATCCTGCACGTCCAGCCCCCTCCCTCGCACCCCCCACCCCACAGACAGAGACCCCCCCCCCCCCGTATCGCCTGCACAGACTGTTGGGGCAAGTGCTGTGAGTAGCGAGCGCTGAGGAGCACGCGGACAATGATCACCCAGATCGCAGGCGGAGTGAGATCACAGACGGAGCGCTGCGCTAACCGCGGCGCCACCGCTCCCCCTGCCCCCAAAGCCCTCCCTCCCCCCAATCCCTCTCCCTCCCTCCCCTCCCTCCACTCCCTCCCCCCAACCCTCCCCCAATCCCTCCCTTCCTCTCCCTCCCCCCCTCCCTTTCCTCCCCCAAATCCTTCCTTTCCTCCCTCCCTCCCACCCCTCCCTCCTTCCCCTCCCTCCCCCCCTTCAATCCCTCCCTCCCCTCCATCCCTCCCTACTTCCCCTCCCTCCCTACTTCCCGCCCTCCTTCCCGCCCTCCCCCCTCCCTCCCTACCCCCTCCCTCCCTCTTCCATCCCCCCCTTCCTGCCTCCCTCCCTCTCCCCTCCATCTCCCTCCCCCAAATCCCTCCTTTCCTCCCTCCCTCCCCCCTCCCCCCCTCCCTCCCCCTTTCCTCCCTCTCCCCCCTTCCTCCCTCCCTCTCCCCTCCATCTCCCTCCCTCCCTCCTCCCCTCCTCCCTCCCTCCCTCCCTCCCTCCTCCCCTCCCCCCTCCATCCCTCCCCCCTCCCCCTCCCCCCTCCATCCCTCCCCCTCTCCCCCTCCCTCCCCCCCCGTAGCCCTGCTATCCCTGAGCACGTGACGAGCTTTGACCACGGGGTCAGTCGCTCACGGCTGCGCTCCCCTTCGCCCCCGTTGTGCAACTTCCTCAGTGGCGGTGTGGGGGGCTGGGGGGTGGGGGCTAGGGGGGGCTAGGGGGGGCTAGGGGGCGGGGCTGGGGGGGGCTAGGGGGCGGGGCTGGGGGTGATCGGTGGGTTGACATGTGAGGTCGCACTCGCTTCCCCCGTCGTTGTCGTTGTTGTTGTCGTTGTTGTTGTTGTCGTGGTTGTTGTCGTTGTTGTTGTCGTTGTTGTTGTGTGAGTTTTGTTGTCTTTCCCACTGCACCTCCGATTAGCATAATACTACTCCTACTAATGTTGTTGTTATTAATCGTATTTGTTAGCAAAGTGCACCCATGCGCACTTGTTGATGTTGCTGCTGCTGCTGTAATTAAGCGTTACAATTAAACCGTGGAAATGTTCCCAAGGTCCATAATAAAGACAAAGTAAAAATGTCCACCGTGTAGCCTGAACGGACTGTAGGGGCAAGTGCTGTTAGCGAGCAGCGCCTATAAAGGTCGGCACGGCACACGAGGGGGGGGGGGTGGACAGCACTACGCCCGGCCGCCTTTGTCTCCCCAGTGGCGATGTTTACTACTTACACCGCACCCAGGTACTTATTTGAGGCTGAGTCGACCTAGGGGATGCCCAGGACCGCTTCAAATAATCGTCACTGGTGGTGTTGGCCCTGAGCGGGAATCGAACGGACACATACATAGACACACAAACACATACACAGACTCACAAACACATACACACACACATACACAGACACACACACACATACACAGGCACACACACACATACAACAACAACAACCGCCATTCGCCACTAAGTGGCGGTGACGTCACCACGACGCTTGTGCCAGGCCATGTGCACCCTGAGGCCACGTGAAGTGTCGAACGCCCGCTGGCAGGAGGTCACGGGGCAGACCCAGCAGGTGCCACGGGTCGACTGACCGAGATGACCGAGACGACTGGCTGATGCACCACCTGTGCCCCCTACTGTGCCAACTTGCTGTGCTTTAGCCACCCGGTGCTCCGCTCGTTGTTGTGAGCGTCGCTCCTCCGCCCTCCGTTGTTGTTGGAGGGCGACTGCCTCCAACTGCCCAGTAGCGTCCTTCACGAGCCTCCTCCACTGAGGCCGATCTTGACAACGCTGGTACCAGTCATCGGCAAGTCCACTCAGCTCCATGTCCTCCTGTACCACATCACTCCATCTCTTCTCTAGCCCGTGCCGCGCCCGTTTAGCCCCCTCGATCCGGCCGAACAAAAGCTGTTTAGGCATGCGGTGGCTGGGCATGCGGGCTACATGACCCAGCCAACGCAGCCTTGCCTGCCGGAGGAGCTCACCGATGGGACTTTGCCCAAATCTTTCAAGGATTTGCGAGCTCTTCACACAATCCAGCCTGGTTAAACCCACGATGGATCGTAGGCAGGCCAGCCTAA